>NC_073387.1:15882063-16182063 GCF_028641065.1 Leucoraja erinaceus | reverse complement strand
GGTGGTACGGGAGGGAAGAGAAGAATTGACAAGGGAGTTGCGGAGGGAGCGGTCTATGCGGAAGGCAGACATAGGGGGAGATGGGAAGATGTGGCGAGTGGTGGGGTCACGTTGGAGGTGGCGAAAATGGCGGAGGATGATTTGTTGTATTTGCCGGCTGGTGGGGTGAAAGGTGAGGATTAGGGGGACTCTGCCCTTGTTGCGAGTGCGGGGATGGGGAGAGAGAGCAGTGTTGCGGGGAAAGAGACCCTGGTGCAAGCCTCATCTATGGTGGAGGAGGGGAATCCCCGTTCCCTGAAGAGCAAGGACATTTCCGATGCCCAAAACGTCACCTATTTCCTTCGCTCCATAGATGCTGCTGCACCCGTTGAGTTTCTCCAGCATTTTTGTGTACCTTCGATTTTCCAGCATCTGCAGTTCCTTCTTGAACACAGGTGACATTTTGAGTCAGTTTGAGTTAAGACTCGAAAAGCTACCTTTTTTTTTTTCTCCAGATATGCTGCTTGACCAGTTACTCCAGCATTTTATGTCTAATAATGGGAGAGTAGTGGGAGAGTCCAGGACCAGAGAGCACAACCTCCAAAAAAATGGACATTCCTTTAGAAAGATTAGGATGAATTTCTTTAAGGTGTTGAATCAATATTGCCACATTCAGTCAAGTATTTGGGTATTGTTTAAAGTGGAGATTGATATGTTCTTGATTGGTGAGTGTATTAAAGATTATGGGGAGAAGGCAGGAGAATGGGGCTGAGGAGGGAAAAATAGATCATGATCGAATGGTAGAGCAGACAGGCCAAATGGCCTAATTCTGCTTCGATGCCTTATGGTCTTATACTAGTGCATACAAACACAGAGAGCAGCCTTAATGGTGTGAAGTTAAGTCTGTTGTGGTTAGTTGCTGAGCTAAAGTTGTGGTTAAGGTTCTGTAGGATGGTTCAATCGAACTTGATCCTTATGGTTGATGGCAGGAACCTTGTGGTAGCACTTACCAGGCTCATATAGTGGTGAGAAGAGGGCGTAGCCAAGGTGGTATGCATAATTGGTGATATCACTTACTGTAGGCATCACTTACTGTAGATCCCTTTAATGGTAGGGAGGTCAATACCCCTGATGGACTGAGCAGGTGTCCACCACATTCTACAGCCTGAGCATTGAAAGTTCTGAACCAAGGCCTGATGTAAACAGCCAGTCTGCCCTCGACAACGCAAATGTAGATATTCAATGGAGTATGTAGCAACATATCGTATCTACTACAACATCTGAAAAAGTAGTAGAAGCTCTCTTTGTGATTGCATCAAAGTACTGCACATGTACATAAAAAATAAACTTAATTCAGAATTTAAAAAAACATACAAAGCAAAATGCACGGAGTATTTTGTGCTGAATAGAGGAATCGAGAATCAAATGACATAGGGTTCAGGTGAGGGGCGAAAGATTTAATAGGAATCTGAGGGGTAACTTTTTTACACAAAGGGAGGTCTTTATATGGAGCAAGCTATCGGGGAGGTAGTTGAAGCATGTACTTTCATAATATTTAATAAACATTTGGACAGGTACATGGATAGGATATTTTTAGAGGGCTATGGGCCAAGGGTGGGCAGATGGTACTAGTATGGATGGAGCATGTTGGCTGAGGGGCTGAAGAACCTGTTTCCACCCTGTATGACCCTACAACTCCATGGAAAATTGTGCAAAAACTATTCATACATTCTCTATGCATGCAGTAGTCATACTCAGTAGTGTTCGCACCTATCTTCAAAACCAAATCCCCTTTCCACTCATATGCCCCCGTGGTATAATATCCCTTCCCTTGTTTGAAGGGTATGCACATCAGACTTATCCCTTCAATGTCCAGCAAAGAAAGGACCCACAGACCCTTAATGTTGACTGCACCAAGCTTTGGTGCATCCCTCAGTACATACTCCTGCAGTCTGGAATGAACCAGTTGACACCATTCTCTGACGGAGATCTCACAGTGCTGGGAGATCAAGTAGTTTGGGTAGGCCAAAGAGAGTCTTTCACCGAGTTGGTGATCTTTAACCAACTTGATGTCCATCACTAAATGTGTCACTCAGAACAGTCCGGAGAGCAGAGAATCCTCTAATATGGAGGTGTTTGGGAGGGTCAGTGATTTGGATCAAGCATCATTCAAAATTAGATTAGTGTAAATTGATGATCAACATTAATTTTTACTCTGAGAATTGTTGAGTTGCCATAGAGGGAGTACAGAAAAGGTTCACCAGACTGATTCCTGGGATGGCAGGACTTTCATATGAAGAAAAAACTGGATAGACTTGGCTTGTACTCGCTAGAATTTAGAAGATTGAGGGAGGATCTTATAGAAACTTACAAAATTCTTAAGGGGTTGGACAGGCTAGATGCAGGAAGATTGTTCCCGATGTTGGGGAAGTCCAGAACAAGGGGTCACAGTTTAAGGATAATGGGGAAGTCTTTTAGGACCGAGATGAGGACATCATTTTTTACACAGAGAGTGGTGAATCTGTGGAATTCTCTGCCACAGAAGGTAGTTGAGGCCAGTTCATTGGCCTTATTTAAGAGGGAGTTAGATGTGGCCCTTGTGGCTAAAGGCGTCAGGAGGTATGGAGAGAAGGCAGATACAGGATACTGAGTTGGATGATCAGCCATGATCATATTGAATGGCGGTGCAGGCTCGAAGGGCCGAATGCCCTACTCCTGCAACTATTTTCTATGTTTCTATGTTTCTATGTTTGAATGGTCTCCTCTGGTGCTGAATGATTCTGCGAGTTATAGCTCCACAATGTGGTCTAAGGTAGCTGTGTGTGTGCATGTTCTAAAATACAAGCCTGATTCAGATATTTGATTTCACTCGAGGTTAGCAGAAGCTCTAAGTTAGTGTGGAGCATTTGAGGAGGAATTACTTTATTTTAGTAAAATTTAGCCTTTAGAGATGCAGCATGGAAACAGGCCCTTTGGCCCACTGAATCCGTGCCAACCAGCATTCACCCCGTACACCAACACTATCATAGACACTAGGAACATTTTGCATAAGCAATTAAAAACTGCATGTCTTTGGAGTGTGGGAAGAAACCAGAATACTCAGAGAAAACCTATGTGCTCACAGGAAGAACGTACAACCTCTGTCCAAACAGCACACATAGTTAGGATCAAACCCGGGTCGCTGGTGCTATAAGGCAGTAACTCTACCGCTGCACCCCCGTGCATTGCTGTGCTGCGCCACTGTGCCACCCTTTTGAAACTTGGTGAAACGATTTATACTGATAAATATCCATTTCTAAAATATGAATAGGAAAAAAGCATGAAAGGAAGAGAACATCTATGGTTCCAAAAATGCCCAAATTATTAGACAATTATCCCATACTTCCAAAAGCTTTGGAAAGATTTTCTAATATAATGAAGCTACATCAAATGTTAAACCACAAGTCAGCACACAAAGACAATCATTCAATGTGATCCTTCGCTCATGAACCTTGAATCTCTAGTGTTAAGTCATAACGTTACTTGCTTCAATTACTTTTGTTTGTGTCTGGATCCACTAACCATTTCAAAATGAAGTCACAATAAGTCATTATCAGATCATTATCACATTCCTCCCTGTGACAACCTATTAAGTGCAAATTGGCTTCTGTTCCCTGTTACAGCAATAAGGCAGCACCTCATGTTTTGCTTGGGCAGCTTACTCCCTAGCTGTATGAATATTGACTTTTCTAACTTTCAGTAACCCTTTCTTTTCCTCTCTCTCCATCCTCACCCCTTTCCAGTTCTCCGACCAGTTTTACTGTCTCTGACTACATTTTATCTCTGTTTGCTTTGTTGTTATCTTCTCCCAACTAACAACAATATATTCTATATTTTCCTTGATCACCATTCCCATTGGCATGTTTTCACACCTAATACTTCCTTATCTATCCATTTCCTTATCTACGTACCTCCCAATCCCCTGACACTCTGAAACTTCACCCATTATTTCTCTCCAGAGATACTGCCTGTCCTGCTGAGCTACTCTAGCATTTTGTGCCTTTCTTCGATTTAAACCAGCATCTGCAGTTCCTTCCTACACAGTTCAAATCCCTGGTCTGTGTAGGTGCTTTGAAATGTCGCAAAGTTGTGCAAAGCTCTATTGAAACATGTCCTTTTCTTTCCAAACTTTGCTGTTGTGACTTTGCAGCATTTAACATGGGACATTTCCAATCCCTGATACGTCTGTGTACAGAGTAAGCTCCTCACAATTTTCCTAATTTTCTCTTCCGACATGGGAAGACTGGTGCTTTGAGCTGGTCTTCTTACTTCATTCCTTACACCAGCGGTTCCCAACCTTCTTCGCCCTGTTTACCCCTCGCAACTTTAATAGCACATAGCAATGTTATTACACTTATTTATGAACAACTAATGATGAACAGATACCAGAACCAAACACAGTCAGTCAATGAGAAAAAAATATGTACAAATCCAGAATCAACAAAGTTACCCGCTGGGTAGGCAAAATATACGCCCTGTGGGGAAATTTACCCCAGGTTGGGAACCCTTGCCTTGCAGTATATCAAAAATTACATCTGGTCTCCCTAAAATTACATAATTAGAGATTTATTACATAATTAATTAAAATTTCTCACTGGTACAATGATATTATGAACTTTGTTGATTTAACCCATTTGGACCTATTGTGTCAGCCACTTTCCACCAGTTTAGAAAGATACAGCATGAGTCCTTGCTGACCCTTGATCGCCCGTTTACACTAGTTCTATGTTTTCCCACTTTCTCATCGACTTCCTACGGCAGTGGAGCAATTTACAGATGCCAATTAACCTACAATGCCACATGTCTTTGGGATGTGCAGGAAACCAGATGAGTTGGAAGAAACCCATGCAGTCACAGGAAGTACATGCAAACCTCACCCACCCAAGGTCAGGATTGAACCCGGGTCTCTTGCACTGTGAGGCAGCTGGTCTATCAGCTGTGCTACCTGTATGTTGAGGGGCTGTCCCACTTGGGCGACCTAATCCACGAGTTCTGCCCTCGACTCGTACTCGCAGCATGGTCGACACGAGGACGTAGGAGGTCTTTGTAACTCTCCTTCATGCTCGGGAGTAGTGCCCATTTACTCGAGGCCTCAGCTAGGTCGCAGCGTATTTTTCAATATGTTGAAAAATGCCCGCGAGTAAAGAAAGGTTGCCATGGAAAAAATCGATACTTTTTTTACTCGTAGGTTTAGTAGTAGTAGGTCGGCATGTTGGTCGTAGGTAATCAAGGGTAGCCGAAGGTGGTCATAGATAGTCTTCGTCATAGTCGAAGGGAGGTTGAAGGAGATCAAAGGAGGTCGTCTTCACTCTTCACTATTCGGTGTCCAACTTTCCAGAAGTTTGCCATAGCTAGTCGTAGTTAGTTGAACCTAGTCTTCAACATAGTCAAAGGAGGTCTTCAACATGACATTTTTTCAAACTCTCCTAAACTCTTCTAAATTTGCCAATTAGGTAGCCCAAGTGGGACAGCCCCTTTATTCCTGGTCTGCTCTCTTCTATTGTATAATCAAGCTACCAGCCTTGGAGGGCATCTACCACACACGGTGCCTCAGGAAGGCCGTCAGCATCCATAAAGACTCCTCACACCCTTGTAATGGACTGTTCGAACTACTTCCCTCCGGCAGACATTACAAGGCCTTCTACGACCGAACCTCCAGACTCAGGAACAGCTTCATTCCCAGGGCTAAAGCGCCTCTGAACCGGCCCTGCTGAGTGCCCCCCACCCCCCTGCAGCGTCACACACTAACTATCCACCCCCCCCCCCCCCCCCCCCCGCACTCATGCTAATTACCCCTCTTGATATTATATTAATATTATTAATTTGCTCCTTTTATCCCATAAACCACCCGAGAGGCGGAGAGAAGAGAGAGGGAGGAGAGAGAGAGAGAGAGGAGAGAAGGAGAGAGGAAAGGAGAGAGAGAGAAGGAGAGACAGAGAGAGGAGAGAGAGAGAGATAGAGAGAGGAGAGAGAGAGAGAGGGAGAGAGGAGAGAGAGAGAGAGAGGAGAGATCGAGAGAGAGAGAGAGAGAGAGAGGGAGAGAGAGATAGAGAGAGAGAGAGAGAGAGAGAGAGAGAGAGAGGTGAGAGAGAGAGGGGGGGGGGAGAGAGAGAGAGAGAGAGAGCTCTAACCATTTTTTCCATTCTCAATCCAAATTAATGTTACCCACAGTGCTGTACACATTTGTTCAGTGTCATTCAGAGTGACAGAGACTAATTGACAGAGCTCCATCTTGCAGAAATGAATTGAGGCACACCACTTCCTGGTTTTATAGTCCCTCCCTCCCCCCTGCCGCCAGCGGGGGCAGCAGAGAGAATGGGGAATTTTGTAAAAACATTAATATCTCTGTCATTATTCATCGATGGGAAAAATCCTCGGCACACATGCAGCGGAGGGGGGCTCTGAGCGAGGTGGCCAAAAATGACGGCCGTAGGTGGCGGCATTCTCTTGGAAATCACAGCACAGAAGGCCAAAAGCAGTCAAGAACAGAGATTTAGTAATATAGATTTATGTTATGACATCGGATGGAAGCTGCATACCAAATCTCGTTGCGCTTATGTGCAATGACAATAAAATATATTATTATTATTATTATGATTATTTCTCTTATACTTTTCAACTCTCATTGCCACAAGTACTTTGCTCCTTGTTTTCTTAAATTAAGGCAGACAATTACTGTAGCCTTTTTGTCAAAGAGTTCAGTTTTGTTTTGACAACTTGATGTTTTTCGGCATTAACATCTGTATCAAATAGCAATTGTATTATAATAGAAACTGAAAGCTTGGCTATATAGAACAGTGATTGTCTGAATTTAGTTTTAATAAAAAATATTTTTTCTTGCAGATGCTGTGGTGTGCTTTAAACTGATGGACCTACTTCATTGCCTGTCCATTGAGTGAGAAGGGAATCTGCTGAGGTGCCATGGCAACACAGAATGAAGTTGTGTGTGATATCGGAGATTGGCTTTCTACCATCCATTTGGAAAAATACAGAGAGAATTTTGTCCAGAATGGATTTTATACATCCAAAGACACTGCACATTTTAACACTGAAACACTTACTCAGATTGGCATCACAGCGACTGGACATCGGAAACGGATCCTAAAGCATGTGGAGAATAGGAGTTTGTCATTTGATGAGCCTCCAAACGCAGCCCTAGGCCATTGCACTGTTGAGAAAGGTCAGGCATTGGAGAGTTCCAGCACGGTTGTTGATTGGAAAGATATTGCTGGTGGGAATGAAGTTGAAGAAACAGGAGAGGCAGTGGTAAAGCCTGTCCCCAGACCACGGACATTGCTGAACAAGCATGGTCCAAATGTAAAGTTTCAGACTGAACTTGGATCAACATCAATATATAGTCCGAATCATGAGAAGCAGGAATTGTTATTGCCTTACGAACCTTGCATGGAAAGGCCTGAGTTAAATGAGAAGGATCAGATGTCAGGTGAAGCGAGTCCAGTTAGGACTCCAGATCAGGAATGGGTTGCAAAGGAAGAGGAAATGATCCCCCCTGTTCCACCACGCATCAATCGTAGTCAACCTCTGGCTAATTGTGCTGGGCCAGGTCCATTCAACAGATCTGAGCAGGATTCATCTGGATCAAAGTCTCAAACCGCCAAGTCCAAGTCTGTTGAAAACCTGCAGGACATGCAATTTCTCTCTAAAATTTCCTCGCACTCCCTTCCCCAGATACCTTTGTTCGACACAGCTTTCACTGGGAAAATGGTTTGCAATGAGCTCTACACTACAGTGGAGACCTTACCCGAGAGGAATCGAAGCCAATCGTTCTCGAATTCAGCCATAAAACCTTTGGGAAGGAGACCTGTCCCGCCAACTCCACCTGATGTAACCCAACCTGATACATCATTACTTTCAATGAAGGAAAGGTAAGTCTTCATTGCACTATCCTTGGGTTCTAACAATCAGGTCTTGAGATAACCAGAATCATTGAAACATTTTTCTTTTTAATTCTATATCTATATCTAGTAAATAAAAAAGGCAGAAAGATGCACATTAAGGTACTAAGCACACCTGAGGTGTTCCCTTCTCTTAATAGTATTGGGGTCATAGGGTTATGCACGTAACAACAACATTTTGATCCTTTTCACATTTTAACCAGACTAGTATGTAATCCCATTTGCCCTCATGTGGACAATTTCTCTTTTATGCCTGTAAACACACACAAAGTGTTGGAGTAATTCAATGGGACAGGCAAAATCTCTGAAGAAAATGGATGGGTGATTTTTCATGTTGGGAAATATCTCCAATCCATGTGGAGTTTTTTTTTTGTAAACTGGCATCTGCAGTTCCTTATGTCTCCCTAGAAAAGTATAGCTGAGGAATAGGACTTTAGGTGCACAATGTCTGCACAAAACGTGACGTCAAGATAAACCACCTCCTCTGTCTGTATGTGATCCATATCCACCCATTCCCTGCACATTCAAGTGCCTACCCAAAAGCATCTTAAATACCACTATCATCTCATCTGGCAGCAGTTCTGATGACACATTCCAGGCACAATCCATAACCTGTTCAAGTCGTAAAGTAGTAAAATGAGGAGAGAAGGCAGAAGGGTGGTGAATCTGTGGAATTCATTGTCACAGAACGATGTGGAGGCCAAGTCAGAGATAGATAAGGCAGTGATAGATAGATTATGGCAGAGATAGATAGATTCTTGATTAGTACGGGTGTCAGGGGTTTTGAGAAGAAGGCAAGAGAATGGGGTTTGGAGTGAGTGATAGATCAGTCATGATTGAATGGGCTGAATGGCCTAATTCTACTCCTATCACTTATGCAATGAAGCTCTTCAAAACTACTGTCAACAAAAGTGTTGACAGTCTTCATGTCAGACTTCCATCCGCAACTCGTAATTGCTTGTGGTATTTCCCCTTTAATGCAATTCTTTCCTCTGTTTGCACAACACCTGTTCCATCCCTTTTTATTCCTTCGTGTGATGAGGTTCATTATTTCACCAAATTCAGCATGTGAAAGGAAATTGGACTAGGAGGACCTTGTGCCATTGTGGTAGTTTGCCCAAATTACGATCCATTTCATGGAGATAAAAATCAGTTGTGAACACATGGAACTGTAGATGTTGGTTTACTAAAAAATACACCAACTTTCTGCCACAGAAGGCAGTGGAGGTCAATTCACTGGACGTTTTCAAGAGAGAGCTAGATTTAGCTCTTAGGGCTAAATATGTGTCTATGTTTCTAACTGCTGCAATAACTCAGCGGGTTGGGCAGCATCTCTGGATAAATGTTGATGTTTTGGCTTGGGACAATTCTTTATTCTAAAGAGGGATCCCAAACTGAAACATCACCTATTTATGTTCTCCAGAGATGCTGCCTTTTCAGTTACTCCAAAACTTTTTTAAAAATAATGTAATTGTGTTCATTCTGAAGGTCTAAAACAGTGGGTACAGCGATAATAAAATTTGTTGACTGGCTTCCATTTAACATAGATATCCCCTCGGTAGACAAAAGTGCTGGAGAAACTCAGCGGGTGAGACAGCATCAATGGAGCAAAGGAAAGAGGAGGAGTCAGAGGGCTGTGGGAGAACTGAGAAGGGGAGGAGACAGCAAGGACTATCGGAAATTGGAGAAGTTAATGTTTATGCCGCTAGGGTGCAAAACTGCCCAAGCGGAATATGAGGTGCTCCATTCGGTCCGCATTAACCAACAAAGTCTCCACATAGATATCTCCTCAGTATCTGTGTACATTACTTGGGGAAAAGCATCGAACTTACTGTGGGACAGGGATGAGGATTGTAGGGACGATAGGAGAACAACAGTCATTTCATGGAAAGAATCAAAAAAGTTGTTTATGCACATGATCAGAAAGGAGTAGGTTGGGCAGGTTATTGGAGCTGATCAGTTGAAGGTCAGAATCAAGGGTCTCTGGCTGTGAGACCGTGGGAATGAACAAGTCTCTGGCTCAATCTGAGACTTTGAGGAAGGGTGATCATGGAAGCAGCCGCAACTTCAGGGCAGCACGGTGGTGCAGCGGTAGAATTGTTGCCTTACAGCGCCAGAGACCTGAGTTCGATCCTGACTATGAGTGGTGTCTGTACGGAGTTTGTACGTTCTCCTCATGACCGCGGGGCTTGCTCCGATTTCCTCCCACATTCCAAAGACATACAGGTTTGTAGGTTAAATGGCTTTGGTAAAGATTGTAAATTGTCCCTAGTATGTAGGATAACACTCGTGTACAGGAATTGCTGGGATCAGTGACAGGGACAACAAACTCAATGGGCCAAAGTGCATGTTTCTGTTCTGTATCTCTAAAATCTAAAAAAAAAACTTGTACTTTATAACATAGCAGTGGATTGAAAGAATGTCTTGAACGCAACATGAGTCACGACCTGATAGATCACCTAACCATGTCTCCCAAGAGGCTGCCTGACCCGCTGAGTAACTCCAGTACATTATGTCTTATTTTGTAAACCAGCGCAACTTTCTTGATTCTTTCCATGAAATGACTGCAGTTATTGTATCTGTATGAAACTGAAGCCCTCATACTGCTTTGTGAATGCACAATATCACTTTCCAAGGCTAGAATTGGAGAAGCACACAAACATTGAAAGGTTTTGTTAATTACATCTACCAAGCAAACACATTCCTCCAGGATTTATGTACCTCTCCATTCTTGTTGAGAATCAACAAGTTTTATTACTCCACCATTGACAATCATGACTTCATGCTAGATTTGAAGAAGGATCTCGATACGAAACGTCACCTATTCCTTTTCTCCAGAAATGCTGCCTTGACTCCCTAAATTACTCCAACATTTTGAGTCTATCTTCGGTGTAAACCAGCATCTGCAGTTCCTTCCTACACAACCAATTTTTGTACACAGCTCCATAGCTGAAGTAAAAAGAAAGGCTACGTCTAACTTCCAATAATCCCCAGTCCTCTTGACTAGCATTATGTGGAAGCTCATAATCCTCACAGGGGAAGTGTTATGCATAAAAATTGAGCAAGGTTTCTATTTCAAAAGTCTTCACTTTGCCCTTCAGATGTTAAGTTGTAGCTCATCGATCGGACTTGTCACTCCATTTCTCTTTCTCTCTCTATAGGATACTGGGAGTTCAAAGTAACTGGTAAACTTTATCAAATGAAAGAAAGACAATGCCAGCTCAGCATTCATCTTGCTGTGACTTCCTCCGCAGAGACAGACAGTCTAATAATCTTCACACATATCGATATTGCATTAATGTTGAGAGTAGCTGATTACATGACACAATTCTTAAAGTAATATTAACTAACATTAATAACTAACATATGCCATGCATATTAATAACTCTCTTTTGAGATCCATGATCGACTACTTTTAAGGTGAGGGGGGAACAATTTAATAGGTACCTGAGGCAGCATTGTAGCGCAGCGGTAGAGTTGCTGCCTTACGGCACCAGATACCCTGGTTCAATTCTGACAACAGGTGCTGCCTATACAGAATTTGTACATTCTCCCTGTGACCATGTGGGGTTTCTCCAGGTACTCAGGTTTCCACCCACACTCTAAAGGCGAGCAGGTTTCCAGGGTAATTGTCTTCTGCAAATTGCCACTAGTGTGTAGGATAGAACTAGGGTATGGGTGATTGTTGGTCGGCGTAGAATCAGTGGGCCGATGAGCCTGATTCCATACTGTATCTCTAAATTAAATTAAACTAAACTGTTACTTTCCCCGTTCATTCATTCATTGTATTTATCTGATTTCCATGATAGAGCCTGATTAAGGTTTATCGCATCTTTCATGGGTTGATCAGAGCAAATAATTTTGTCAGGTAGATACATCTGATGGGTGACAAAAATGCTGGAGAAACTCAGCGGGTGAGGAAGCATCTATGGAGCAATGGGAATAGGCAATGTTTTGGGTCGAAACCCTTCTTCAGACTTCTTGAGTCTCAAGAAATCTTCTTGATTTTCCAGCATCTGCAGTACCTTCTTATACATCTGATGGGTGCTTATTTTAAAGAAAGAAGGGTGGTGACTTCCTTGTTTCAAATCACCAGTCCAACGGACATCCTTGCAGATAATTAGTTTAGACTATATTTCACAAAGCACTGTTTCCTGTTGCACATACAGAGGAAATGCATGTTAGTCATAAATCGATTTATGTCACAGGGCCAATTTTTGAATGCCATCGAGATTAGGAATGAAGGCTATTGTGACTCTTTTAAAAATGTTATCTGTGAGGATAAATAAAAAGGCCATTAGAAGCAGTTATTGCCATCAAGGCATTTTAGTTTCGTTTAGAGACATCATGGAAACAGACCCTTCTGTCCACCGGGTCCATACCGACCAGCGATCACCCCATACACTAGCATTGATCACCCGTTCATATTAGCTCTATGTTAGCCCACTTTCTCATCCACTCCATACTCACTGCAGACAATTTATAGAGGCCAATTAATCTACAAACACACATGACTTTGGGACGTGGGAGGAAACTGGAGCACCCGAAGAAAACCCACATGGTCACAGGGAGAACATGCAAAAGCTTTTCACTGTGTCTCAGTACACGTGATAATAAAAAAACTAAACTAAACTAAACTAAGATTTTTCAGTGTTTAGTTTATTTAGTTTGAAGGTAGAGCATGGAACAAGGCCCTTCGGCCAACCGAGTACATGCCGACTATTGATTACCTGTTCACACTACTTCCATGTTATCCCACTTTCTCATCCACTCGCTACACACTGGGGTTAATTTACACAGGATAATTAACCTACAAACCCACATGTCTTTAGGAAGTGGGAGGAACCAGGAGCACCCGGAGGAAACCCAAGTGGTCATAAGGAAAACATGCAAAATCCACACACAGACCCAAGGTCAAGATCAAACCCAGTTCTGTGGTGCTGTGAAGCAGTGGCTCTACTATCTGTGCCACTGTGCTGCCCTTGTTGCTGATGACTGAAATAAATGAAATCAAGTTCAAGTTCACATTTATTGCCACATGCACCAATTAAGGTACAGCGGAATTTGACTTACCATGGAGCCACACAAACAAAAGAGCACAATACACAATAGAATATAACATGAACATCCACCACAGTGGAATCAACATTCTTCACTGTGGTGGAAGGCAATAACTTTGTCAGTCCTCCTCCTTTGTTCATCCGTGGTCAGAGAATCAAGAAAAATTACCTAGTGTCCGTGCAATGAAAAGTCCACATGTAGCCTTTAATTAACAATGAAATAACAGTGTGTTCATGTGAAAAGGTGTCTGAAGATGTTTTACAGATGTATGGTGACAAAACTCCTTTAGTATATAGGAAGGAACAGAAGATGCTGGTTTACACTGAAAATAGACCTAAAATGCTGGACTAACTCAGCGGTCAGGCAGTATCTCTGATGAAAAGGAGTAGGTGATGTTTTGGGTCTGAACCCTTCTTCAGACTGAAAGTAGAGTTGGTGGTGGGGGGTGAGGAGAAATAAACTGGATGCGAGAAAATACCAGAACAAATGAGGGCTAGCAACAGCTGACCTCAGGAAGGGTGGAGTCCACAATGGCCCATTGTTGGCTGGGGAAGGTGAGATAATAAGAGGAATGCAAGGATGCGATCAGTTAATTGCAGGCAGAGTCACAGATTTGAGAGATAGTCAAGTGTAGTCTTAAAGGTTGAAGTTTAAGAAGCACCATGAGGGAGGAGAATCAGTGAAGAAGAATTCTGAATATTTGGAAATGCATGACCTTTGAATGGCTAAATGTTGTAATGTATGGGAGTGGAAGATGCGATTCTGTTCCTTGAGCATCAATGAAACAGTGCAAGAGTTAAAACAGAAGGGTCAGAGTGGAGACATGAACTACAGATGCTGGAATCTTAAGTAAAACACAAAGTGCTGGAGTAACACAGCAGGGCAGGCTGTATCTTTGGAAGGAATGGACAGGTGACGTTTTGGGTCGGGACCCTGGAAGTAAAATGGAAAAATTGAACTGGCATCCATTAGAATTTCCGAGACACCACTGCACAGAGAAGGGAAGCAATTTGGATTCTGTCTAAACCAGTTCTGACCACAATATTCTTCAGACATCATAATGTTATTTCAGTTTCACTGAAAAACCATAAATCACCTTATGACCTTTAGACTTTAGAGACCCAGTGTGGAAACAGGCCCTTTGGCCCATCAAGTCCACGTCAATCAGTGATTACCCCATACGCTGGCCCTAGCCTTCACACAACGGACAATTTACAATTTAGAGAGCCAATTAAACTATAAACCTGTCTATCTTTGGAGTGTGGGAGGAAACCGGAGCTCCGGGGGAATACCCATGTGGTCATGGGGAGAATGTACAAACTCTTTACAGAGAGCACCCAAAGTCAGGGTCGAAACTTAGTCTCTGGTGCTGTAAGGCAGCAACTCCACTTCTGCACCACTGTGCTGCCCTGCTTTAATTTTTTGCAAAAGTAAAAAATATTAAATCTAATCCTTAGAAATGAAGATATTCTCCGCACTTAAAATTTGGTGGGTTTTCTATCTGACTTGCAAATGACTGAGAATATTTCTGAGCAGTGATATGTAAAATATGCCCCAATACATTATAAAATGTATTATTGGTACAAGGTCCTCCCTTTTGTTGACCACAGACATAATGCTGCTGTATAAACCTTCCCCTACCCCAGACCCATTTAAAAATCATGTTAGGGACATAACTGATGAAGTTATCTGCACACTGCAGGCCGGATAACTTCAAGCATCTTTGTGCAAATTTGCTTTCAGGAAAAAAAATAACCCAGTTGTCTGATGGTGGAAGATACCTCTTATTTTAGATTAAAATATAAAGATGGATTTAGTTTGTGATATTTTGACATGTGGGATAGTCACAAAATCACTTGAGATGATCCTGGGAGTTTTTTGAATCAGGAGACTGGCATTTTCCTCAAAGTTTCTGCAGCTGTTCTTTCCACAGCATCGCCATTGGACAATTGCAATTTGTCAACAGGAATTTCTGGCCGCCTACCCAGATTTTTCACATTGTTTTCCTCGTGGTAATCTGCCTGATGGGACATCACATTAAGCACCCCAGGAATTTCTCCACAGTGCAAGGACTTTGATTGAACACTGGATCTTGCTTTCCAAAAGGACTTTGACTCGTTCCCTTGAAATATTTTTGTTGAAAAGATTCTTTGCACCAAGCTTGGCTCTTGTGATCACTCCACCCCCTCAGCACATTAATTCCTCTCTTCTCTGCTGTGACATCATCCGTCACCCTTGCACCGACAGTCATAGCCTCTCATTATAATGGATTCTCAGCTGTTTTTTTGTATTTATGGTGCTCCGTGGCTGCATTGGGTTAGGTTTAGTTTAAGCATACAGCATGGAAACAGGCTTTTCAATCCACTGAGTCCACAACATCCTTCCATCACCTGTTCACATTTGTTGTATGTTATTCCATTTTCTCATCCACTCCCTGCAAGTAAAGGGCAATTTTACATAAGCTAACCCACTCACCTTCATGTGTTTGGGATGTGGGAGGAAACCGGAGCAGCTGGAGGAAACCCACATGAGCACAGTGGATCACCTGAGGTCAGGATCGTACCCGAGTCTCTGGTGCTGTGAGGCAGCAGTTCAACCAGCTGCACCTGTGTACAGCCCAATATTGTCATAAATTGCTGGCATTAAATATCAACTGTATACTGTTGAGTTTACATAAAAATAAAAAATGGGCATTTTAAGGGGCGGCATGGCGGTGCAGCAGCAGAGTTGCTACATTACAGCACCAGAGACCCTGGTTCGATCCTGACTGTGAGTGTTGTCTGCATGACCATGTAGGTTTTTCCCGGGTGCTCCGTTTTTTTTCAAACACTACAAAGATGCGCAGGTTTGTAGGTTAATTGGTTTTGATAAAGATTGTAAATTGTCCCAAGTGTGTAAGATAATGCTGGTGTACCAGGATCACTGGACTCGGTGGGCTGAAGGGCCTGATTTTGCACTGTATCTCTAAACTAAATATTAAATAATTTTATATGACTCCTCTTGGATAAGGTCTGGCGATTTAACACAAAATTCCTGCTTCCCACAGGGAGACCTAGGTCGAATTTGTTCCCACTACGATGCACTGTATCTTAATTTTTAATTGTGACTCAGTCATTAGCACTTACTTTAAGTTAGAAGGTCACCTTCTGCTTCAGACACATGGATAGAAAGATCTAAACCAATCCCCAGGATATTACGATGACATTTTACATGAGACCAATCTGTGTCACGGTGGGGTTGAGGAAATCAAATGGCATCACTTTGAACACCATGGGAGCTATACTTTGTGTCCTTTTCTCTGCAATCACTGTCACTGAAGAATCTAATTAAATACTTATTATTATATTGATCTTTGTGGCCAGAAATGCTCATTGCTCCATGTGTGTACTATTTAGAACCTTGGGGATAATTCAACTGTTTGTTTTCAAAGTGGTGATTTTCATGAGCAAAGAAAGCTTTATTTTAATATCGCATCTGAAAGTTGGTAACTGTATGCTTATTTATTCACTCTTCAAGATGTGTGTGGCAGAGGAATATGCTAGTGTTTATTGTCTATCCCTCAATTTCCTTGAGAAATTAATAGCGATCTGCTGCTATGAACTGTTGCTAGATACGGGTGCTATCTGTACGGAGTTTGTACGTTCTTCCTATGACCTTGTGGGTTTCCTCCGAGATCTTCGGTTTCCACCCACACTCCAAAGACGTACAAGTATGTAGATTAATTGGCTTGGTATCAGTGTAAATTGTTCCTAGTGTGTAGGATAATGTTAATGTGCAGGGATCGCTGGTCGGTGCGGACACGGTGGGCTGAAGGGCCTGTTTCCGCGCGGTATCCCTAAACTAAACTTAAACAATTGAAGAACATTGGCTAGAGGAGATGGGCTGAGGGGACTGTTTCCATTCTGTATAATTTTATGGCTCCATTAGAAGTATTGGTAAAATATATTTCACTCAATGAGTGATGGGCAACTAAAAAGGTGAGAGGCAGAACCTCCGGCCACATTTAGAAATTTCTGCATACGATTGAAGAAGCGCAAACTGCAGAGTTGGAAAGCAAAATTAATCTGGTCTAATTTTGGCTGAATGGATATGTTATGCCAAACATTTTGTTGATTCAATAATCCTGTGATTATGTGACCTAAATATTTTAAGGGAAACAAATTTCTGTAGGGATACAGTGTGGAAAAATACCCTTTGGCCCACGAAGTCTGCACTGACCACCAATCACCCGTATATGAGTTCTATGTTACCCCAGCTTCAAATCCTACACACTAGCGGCAATTTACAAGGCCAATTAACCTACAAACCTGTACGTCTTTAGAATGAGGGAGGAAACTGGTGCACCCAGAAAAAATGCACTTATTCACAGGGATAACATGCAAATTCCACATTCAGCCACCCATAGTCAGGATCAGACTCTGGTCTCTGGCGCTGTAAGGCAGCAACTTTACTGCTGTGTCTTTAGCAAAGGAAATTAAAATTTAGGATCATTCAGTTGGATCTCCAATTCAATCGGAATGGCATAATGGTTCAGCTGGTAGAGCTGCTACTTCACAACGCCAGAGACCTGGGTTCAATTCTGATTTTGGATGCTGTCTGTGTGGAGTTTGCACTTTCTCCATGTGATCGTGCAGGCTTCCTTGGGTCCTCCAGTTCCCTCCCACACCTCAATGACCTGCAGGTTTGTAGTGCATTGGCCTCTGTAAATTGTCCCTAGTGTGTAGGGAGTGGATGTGAAAGTGGGATAACATAGAATTAGTGAGAACAGGTGATCGATGGTGGCTGTGGACTTGCAGTGCCAAAGGGCCTGTTTCCATGCTGTATCTCTGATCTAAACTAAATAAACTAAACTGTGAAGAATCTTAGTTTAGTTTAGTTTATTATTGTCATGTGTTCAAGGTATAGTGAAAAGTTTTTGTTTGATGCTATCCAATCAAAGAAAAGACTATATATCATGGGCCGCGGAACCAGTGGGGCTGGGGGGGCTGCAGCCCCTCCACTTATTTGGTGAGATGCTTCATAACCCGAAATTATCTGGCCTGCAGGCGTATTTTTCTCTTCTTCTGAGAACCTCCAACATCCAGAATCTCAGAACAGGCGCACAGTGAGCGCGGCAAAACCAAAGATCATAGAGTTGAGCTCCGCTCTATGATGTTTGGGCAAAACCATCACCATCTGTGGTGGAAACCGACTGCCCCCCCCCCCAAAACACACCCTCCCCTCTGCTCAACGGCCAATCACAGCGCGGTTCACAGTCAAGATATGGGGCAGTGAACGAAGGGCTGTGATTAGCTGCCGAGCGGAAGGGAGGGAGGGTGGGCCCGAGGGCCCCGAGAGAGAGAGAGAAAGTGTCAGTCGGCCCCGAGAGGGAGAGAGTCAGCCCCGAGAGGGAGGGAGAGAGAGAGAGAGAGAAAGTCGGCCCCGAGAGAGAGAGAAAGAGAGAATCGGCTCCGGGGATATATCCCCGCACCTTTTGAGTTGGGGGATGGTCTGTATTATCCCCCAGTTTTTGGAGGTCGAGCAACAACAAAAAAGAATAATTGTGCCACCCTCCCCCCGCACAGTCGCTCCGCTCCCTCACCGGGTACCCCCCAGGCCGGTGATCAGTAATCGCTCAGCCCCCCCACTTTCAAAAATGTTCCACGGCCCCTGTATATGATACAACAAAGCTGGCCACAGTGCACAGATAAAGGATAAAAGGTATAACATTTAATGCAAAGATAAAACATTGAAGTCTGATTAAAGATAGTTTGAATGAGGTAGATTGAATTTCAGGTCTGCACTGAACTGATGAGTTGACGATTAAGTTGCCTGATAACAGCTGGGAGGAAACTGTCTCTGAATCTGGAGGTGTTCGTTTTCCAACTTCTGTACCTTTTGCCCGTTTGGAGAGGGAGAAGAGGGATGAGACTGGTCCTTGAAAACGCTTCTTTACATCGCTTTTGCTTCAATCACTGTGGTTTAGAGACTAGATCGTTCAGATCAGAATGAATTAGTCACCTAGTAAATTAATGGTTTTCTGGTGACTTACATTGGAGTGTTTGCGATGGATGAAGGTGACTTCACTGTGAATGTCCTTCCCAATTTTGTGTCACTTCTACTTATTATTTTCAGACAGCATCTGGAATCTTACTCTGAGGAAGACGCAAGCTCGCAGCCAATGCAAATGCCAGCCAACGACTCTGCAGCCTACGCCACCATAGGAAACATTCCCACACTGGGCACTGACTATCCAGTCAACTTCAATGATGAAATGGAGGATGACCTAAAAATATCACCATACGCAAGCTTCCACCTAGCTCCAGAACAAGGAAAAAATACTAAATGTGATTGGTTGGAGAAGCTCTCACCACAAGGGTACAAATAGTTATTTTAGCTAATCCAATTCTGTTTGCAGCAAAGGTAAAATAGATTCAGCACGGTGACGTGGTGGTAGAATTGCTGCCTCACAGCGCCAGAGACCCGCGTTCAAACCTGATTATGGGCGCTGTCTGCACGGAGTTTGTACGTTCTCCCCATGACCTGCGTGGGTTTTCCCCAGGTGCTCCGGTTTCCTACCACACTCCAAAGATGTACAGGTTTGTAGTTTAATTGGCTTGCTGAAGATTGTAAATTGTCCCTAGTGTAGGACAAGGATCTCTGGTCGGCGCGACTCGGTGGGACAAAGGCCTTGTTTCCACACTGTATCTCTTAACAAAAGTAAACTAATATTCCTCAGAGCAGAATTTTGCTACAACGTGCCATATCCCAATGAATAAAGAAAACACATCCTCATTAACTGAACAGTGAAACACAGTCAAGATGAATTTCACTTTAATTTCTAACTTGTGCGAGGTTACTTCTTGAAGGATAGCATCGTTACACATTGTGAAATATAAATCTTGTGACTGGGATGTGGTAACCACATGTGTAGTGTTTAAATGTTAACATCAGTCAAACACACTGGCATCGGTTGGCAATAATACACTTCCTAGATGTTAATATTTAGATTGAAAGAAAGAATAAATACATTAATTTATATGGTATCTTTCACAGCAATATCATAGTAAATTTGAGGTCAATTCAACTGTGGTCACTCTTGGAAAGCAGGAAACACAGCAGTTAATTTGCATTCAGTTTAACATAAATAGCAAAGCACAAAATTGTTGTTAGAAATGCAGATCATATGATTTTGGCTATTAATATTGAGAATAGCTGTGCGGTATCAAGACGTACATGAGGCCATAAGACTTAGGAGTAGGATTAGCTCATTTGGCCCATCAAGTCTGTTCCACCATGCGATCATGGCTGATCTATTTTTCCCTCTCAACCCCACTCTTTTGCCTTCTGCTGTAAATTTTGATGCCCTTAGTAATCAAGAACATATCAAACTTTGCATTAAAAATACCCAATGACGGCCTCCATGGCAGTCTGTGATAATGAATTCCACAAATTCACCGCTCTCTGGCTAGAGAAAAGTTTCCTCATCCCCTGTTCTAAAGATACGTCTTTTTATTCTTTGGTTGTGCTCTGTGGTCCTAGACTCTCCCAGTGAGAGTCGGAGTGTGTCTAGGATCATCTTCTCCCATCCTCTTCACATCCACTCTCTAGGCCTTCCAATATTCAGTAATTTTCAATATTCAGTAATTTTCAATGATCATTCTTGTAACTCATCAATTGCATGCACCTGCACATACAAACTCTATGCAGACAGCACCTAAGGTTAGGTTGAACACTCAGAGGTGCACATGAGGATGGCTTTGTTGAACCAGAACTAGATCAACTTGAATGAATTTAATCATGATGAAAATTTAATAAAAAGGCAAAATAAATTGTGTGACACAACATAGTTTTGCTTCCAGCCTGTAATTTCAATTCAGGTGCAAGTAATGCAGCAATAAGTTTATAATAACTTAGTGCAATAGAATTTGAAACATTCCTAACAGAACCTTTTATTTTCTTTCAATGAGCTAGAAGCTGTGTATTTCAGAGACGCTACGTGAAATTTGATGGGAAGACCCTGATGTATTTCAGCAACGAGAAGGTAAGATAAGATCCAACTCCAGCTGAATGAATGAATGCATGAATGAATGAATAAGTTTACGATTAGATTAGATTAGATTAGATTAGATCCTTTATTTGTCATTCAGACCTTACGGTCTGAACGAAATGCCGTTACCTGCAGCCATACATACAATAATAAACAACAGAACAGGCAGTAAACACAAATTAACATCCACCACAGTGAGTCCACCAAACACCTCCTCACTGTGATGGAGGCAAAAATATGAATAACTAAATTACCGGGTTCATGAGAAATAGGAGCAGAATTAGGAAATTCGGTCCATCAAGTCTACTCTGCCATTCAATCATGGCTGATCTATCTTTCCCTCTCAACCCCATTCTCCTGCCTTCTCCCCGTAACCTTTGACACCCTCACTAATCAAGAATCTTTCAACCTCCGTTTTAAAAATACCCAATGAATTTGGCTAAACAGCCATCCATGACAAATAATTCCACAGATTCACCACCTCTGGCTAAAGAAATTCCTACTCAACTCTTTTCTAAAGTTATGTCCTTTTTATTCTGGGAGCTAGTTAGTGTGGAACTCAACAGTATCCCACTATAACCAGTGAACACTCATTGCTTTCAATATGGACATCAAACCATGCGTGGCAGTTAAAACCAAACTCAACTTGGAATGAAAATGTTTGTCCTATGTGCTCAGGTCTCAGAGTGGCACAGTGGCACATTGGCAAAGCAGTAATGCTGCTGCCCTTGACTGCCAGAGACCTGGGTTTGATCCTGATTATGGTTGTCATCTGCACAAAGTTGTACAATATCCATGTGACTGCATGGGTTTTCACTGCTGCTCTGGTTTCCTCCCACACTCCAAAGATGTACAGATTTGTAGTTAATTGGCTACTGTAAAATTGTAAATTGTCCCAAGTGTGTAGGATAGTGCTAGTCTATGTGGGTAATCGCTGGTTGATGTGGACTCGGTGGGCCAAATGTTTCCATACAGCATCCCAAAACTGAATCCCTCTCCAATTCTTCTACCAAAGGTCTTAAATCTATTCTCTGTAGTTATTGACCGTATTGCTGTATTTATTGACCTTATTGCTCAGGTAAGTTAACCTGGTTTGTTCATGGGTTTGCAAGAGAAATGTTCTGATACATTTTCTTTCACGTTGTTCCTATCCCTTGCTGTCTGACTCAGAAAACAGTCATGTACTTCTGCCTGCATTGGTAAAGTGTGAGTGTTAAACATATGTTGAGCATGGGGAAGTAGAGGTCACTTTAGTTGAGGTAATTTAAAGGCAAGGTTTCTATTTCATTCAGCAATGCACTTTGCCACCTGCCTCCCTCGGCATGAAAGGGTGCAGTGCTGTTTCCAGGTAATTCTGCAAAATGGTGACAGTATAGGGATAGGTCCTTCGACCCACAATATGTGTGTCAAACATGATACCAAGAGACTCGGGGTGGAACCTAACCGTGGATGCTCTGTTTGCTGTTTGCACGTTCACCCGCATGTGTTTTCTCTGGGTGCTCCAGTTCCTTCCCACATCCCAAAGACGTGCTGGTTTGTAGATTAATTGGCATCTGTAAATTGCCCCTAGTTGTGTACGATGGAAAAGTGGGATAACGGAGCAAGTGCGAACTGGTCAGAGTGCACCAGGTGACCTGAAGGGCCTATTTCACAAGTTCACGTTATAGTAGTAGAATTAAGCCATTCAGCCCATCAAGTCTACTCCATCATTCAATCGTGGCTCCTAATCCCATTTTCCTGCCTTCTGCCCATAACCCTTGACACCCTTCTAATCAAGAATGTGTCTATCTCTGCCTTAAAAATATCCATTGACTTGGCCTCCACATCCTTCTGTGGCAATGAGTTCCACAGATTAACTACCCTCGGACTAAGAAGTTCCATCTCACCTCCTTTCTAAAAGAGTGCCCTTTAATTCTGAGGCTACGACCTCTGGTCCAAGACTCTCCCACCAATGGAAACAACCCACTCATTCCTGGAATCATTCTTGGAAACCTCCTGTGGACCCTCTCCAGACCAAGCACATCCTCAGATATGGGGCCCAAATCTGCTCACAGTACTGCAAATGTGGCCTGACCAACACCTTATAGAGCCTCAGCATTACATCTCTGTTTTTGTATTCCAGTCCCCTTGATATAATGCTAGCATTGAATTTGCCTTCCTTACTACCGATTTGACTTGAAAATTATTTTTTTGGGAGTCCTGCACCAGCACTCCGAAGTCTGCACCTCCGATTTCTGGATTCTTCCTCCATTTAGAAATTAATCTATGCCTTTATTCTTATTACCAAAATGCATGACTCCGCACTTTGCTATACTGAATTTCATCTGCCACTTCTCTGCCCACTCTCTTTACCTGTCTTAAGTCCTTCTGCATTGTCCTTGATTCCTCTACGCTGAAACTCCACTATCTTAGCATCATCTGCAAATCATTAATATACAACGTGAAGAGAAGCGCCCAGGCACCAACCCCATACAATATCTCTAAACAGGAAACAAGATAAACTAATCTCATATGCCTGCACACGATCGATATGACTCCATTCCCCACATTCCACGTATCTATCAAAAATTCCCTTAAAATCCACTATTGCATCTGCCTCCACCACCAACCTTGGAAGCGTACCATGCACCCACACACATCTGTGTAAAAAAAAACTTGCCCCGCACATCTCTTTCAAATTTTTCCCCTCTCAACTTAAAATTATGCCCTTGAGGCCTTGAGTCTTTAATATTTACACCCTGGGAAAAATGATTCTGACTCTCTACAGTATCTAAGCCTCTCATTATTTTTCTCAGCGTTTTCAAGGCCTCAATTCACTTGGTTGGAAACAGATTCATGTAGCAGTTCTATATGGTACAATTTAAATCCATTAAGAGGTTGTTTGTAGTTAAAATTAGGACATTGTTTAAATTGCAGTAATTTAATATATTTAATCACTGGTTTCCTGCTATTCTACTTCATTCTTGTAGGACCCTTATCCTAAAGGAGTAATCCCCCTGACCGTTATACAGATGGCAAGAACAGCTAAAGAAAATAAATTTGAAGTAGTTACAAGCCAAAGAACGTTTGTTTTTCGGGCAGAGAGTGAAGGTGAGTGGTGTAAAACGTTCTACATGGGTATGTGGTGTCAGTAAGTCCCCACAGGGAAGAAAAAAGACAATTTCAATTGTCTACAGCTCTGTTGGATTTGCAAAAATGTGATCAACTTGGAACAATCCTTCCTTGGCTGGAATTCACAGATATATTTCCCTTACGAAGTAGGAGGAGGCCAATTGACCCATTGAGTCAATGGTGATTCTTACAGAGTAATTCTATCATTCCATCAGGATTAAACCAGGGTTGCTGGAGTTGTAAGGCAGTTGCACTGTATGCTCTTCCATGATACCACAATTTGAGTCATAGAGTACATGGCACAAAAACAGGTCCTTCTGCCCAACTTGTCCATGCCAACCCTGTTTCCCCTGTAACCGCGTGGGTTCTCTCCGGGGGCTCTGTTTTCCTTCCACATTCCAAAGATGTGCAGGTTTGTAAGCTAATTGGCATTGTAAAAAAAAATGCCCATCGTGTGAAGGATGCAAAAATGGGTAACATGGAACTAGTGTACAAGTGATCAATGGTTGGCATGAACTTGGTGGGCCAAAGGGCCAGTTTCCATGCTGTATCTCTAAACTAAACTAGATTAAACAACCAAAATGTCTGTCTGAAATAGTCCCATAGGCCTGCATTTAAGCCATATCCTAAAGCTTTTCTATTCATGTATCTGTTCAAATGCCCTTTAGATGTTGTAATTGCAGCTAGACAGGTACATGGATAGGACAGGGTTGGAGGAATATGGACCCGGTGGTATGGAGGTCATAGAATCAGACTGTGTGGAAGCAGGCCCTTCGGCCCAACTTGCCCACATCGATCTAGATACCCCATCCACACAAGTCCAACCAGTCGCCATTGAACTAATGTCCAAAACCTTTCCATCCATGTACAGGTCCAAACATCTTTTAAATGTTGTTATAGTACCTGCCTCAACTACCACCTCTTGCAGGTCTTTCCAAATACCCACACTGTACGAAAAAGTTATTCATCAGGTTCTTATTAAATGTTTCCCTTTCAACTTAAGATGGGCAGAAACGGCAGCATGGACTGGCTAGAATGAATGGCCTGTGTTGTTTCATATTTGCTACGTAATCCTGTTTCTGTGCAGAAATATATATCCCAGTGGTTTCCTTCAATTTGTCTCATATCACACTGCCATATATTCCCATGCACGTCAAAATCTACTTGTGTATCGTGCTTTCTGTATTGCAGTGCAGAGAAATGAGTGGTGTACGCACTTGCAGAACGCAGTCAAGAACCATCACTTCTCCTCCAGTCGTCGTCTTGGATCTCTAGCCCACTGCCAGAAGTATGGACACTTGGAGTTGAAGGGACATAAATCTAAGGTCTATGCTGCCCTCTACACTGACGTGCTCTGGCTACACAAGAATGAACAGGTGAGAAAGGAGTTGCTGGCCAGAGAATGTGCTCCACTGTTCTTTGCATAAGGTGATAACTGATTCTTGGGAATTAGTTTAGTTTAGAGATACAGCTGAGAAACAGGCCCTTCAGCCCTTCAAGTCCGCACCAACCAACAGTCACCTGTACCTGTCCAAGTGTCTTTTAAATGCTGTTTTTGTACTTGTCTTCACTACCTCCTCTGGCAGCTCCTTCCATATATCCACCAATCTCTGAGTGATGAAGGTGTCCCTCAGATTCCTATTAAACCTTGTCCTCTGACCATAAACCTATGCCCTCTAGTTCTTGATTCCCCTTCCCAATGCAATCTTGATCTCTTATGCCATGCAACCAGGACTGCACACAGTACTCCATTTGAGGCATAACCAATATTTTCCAATGATGTACCATTCCTTCCTGATCAAATCGTCTAAGACTTAGCTAATGACGACAAATATTGCATACAGCTTTTTAACAACCTCATCTATCGGTCATGACACTTTTGGGGATATTGGACCTATAAGCCATGTTACTTGATACTCCCTAGGGCCCAATCATTCATTGTGTTCACCCTAGATTTACAAGTCCTCACAAAATACATTATTTTACACTTATCCGAGTTAAATTCAATCTACCAATGCTTTGTCCATATTATCGACATCAATATTAACATAGAACATGGAACAGTACAGCACGGGCATGTGCCCAGCCCATAATGCTTGTGCCGAACATGGTGCCAAGTTTAACTGATCCCAATTGCCTGTACATGCTCCAAATCCCTCTATTCCCCACTTTCATGTACCCATCTAAAAACATCTTAAATGCCACTATCACATCCGCTTACACCACCATACTTTGCATTGCATTCTAAGCCCCCCCCCACCGATGTAAAAAACTTGCCCTGCACATCTCTATTAAACTTTTCACCCTCTGACTTTAAAGTTATGCCCTCTAGTGTTAGTAATTTCCACCCTAGTAAAAAGGTTCTGGCTGTCTACCCAATCTATTCCTATCTAATACTGATGCAGCCTAGGACTAGCATCCTCATTCTTGCAGTATGATTCTTAACAGTTTTGTTGGGCACAAATTGGAAAGGTAAAGGGAAATGAAATATAAGAATAAGCATTTTAGATAGGAAATGCTGTCCAAATATAAAGGCATTACTTTGTGTAACAGTATCACCTTTGTTTCCATTGTCTAATGTCTCCTGCTTTTACAGTTATACATACTTACTAGATATGAGAGCCAGCATATTTGACCTGTGTCTAAATGTCTTTGATGATGAACAGCTTTCCTGAACCTTAGCAATCTCGGTAGTGATGGTGCTCCTGTAATGCAGTTTAGTGGGAAATTGCAATATTGAAATAATATTAACACAAGTTGTCTTTTATGTTAGACTTTCAAGTCTGGTATTGGAATCATAACAATTTCGGTACAGGGAGCCACAATTCGCGATGGCAGCCGCAAAAGTTTTGAGTTAATCACTCCTTTTAAAAGCTTCAGGTGAGTTAAGTTGCTTATTTCAGGCAGGAGGAGGTGACAGAGGGAGGAGGAACCGGGCTATGGTGCATGTTGGGGCAGGTACACTGTGGTGGCAGGTGCAAAAGACAGAAGGGGAATGATCGTAGGTGAGGAGAAGGAAGGGTGAGATCAACCATGGCTTGAAGGGCTGAGTGGCCTTCCCCACTTCTAATTCTATGTCCGAATGTTTCTCTTTGACATTTGCACCATATGCAGTCAAAAATCAACAGCATTACCATCTCATGCGATCTCTGGCTTGAGATGCAATATAAAGCTCGATGCAGACATGATAGTGACCTTTGTGAATTTCCACGGAAAATTACTGATTCCTAACGTTTAGTTAGAGATCTGTCACAAATAGACCACAAAACTCTTTGAATTCTGGATTTGTAAAATAATAATTTAACTGATATGTCTGTTTCCTGCAAGCTAAATATTTAATGCTTCTTGCTAATTGTCTTTTGGAAAGTGGTAGTGAGCTAACTTTAGGTTTTCTCATTGAGGTTCAAACAAAATTTGGTTTCTGCATTCATACAAACAAGTAGAAGAACCAAGACACAACACAATTTACACAAACATCCATCACAGCGAATCTCTTCCTCACTGTGATGGAAGGCAAAGTCTTATCTCTTCCCTGCTCTCCCCATTCTCCTCCCGATGTCAAAGTCAAAGCCCCAGGCGGGCGATGGTAAATAAGTCCCGCGGCCATTAAAGCCACGCCGGGCGATGCAAGGCCACGCTCCGGGTCTTGGTGTTGGAGCCCCCGGCGGGCGCTAGCAAGTCCCACGGCCATTTAACGCCGCGCCGGGCGATGTAAGGCCCTGCTCCGGGTCTTGATGTTGGAGCCCCCGGCGGGCGCTAGCATGTCCCGTGGCCATTTTAAGCCGCGCCGTGCGACGTAAGGCCCTGCTCAACCTAGTTCTAAATATGATTGTATTCATATATAGACTTCTTTGACTGGATAGCATGCAAAAAAAGCTTGACACTGTACCTTGGTGCACGTGATGAAAGTAAACTAAACTAAGAACACTTTGGGTGCGGGTGGCAAAGGGGGTGGTGGGGGGTAAATGCATAGTTAGATGAATGGTGTGAGGTAGAGAAAGGGATTAACCAAACCAGGTGCACGGAGAATCAGATATGTTAATCTTCATATAATGTTGCTTTTATAGATGCTCTGGTAGCAGAGTGGGATGAAACAGAAATTTGTTGATATGTTTAACATCTGATTTCAGTATCATAACCATTTATATTAAAAAAATGAGAATCATTCATTCTGTAAATGTTTTATACAGCATATTTTGATAAGAATTCAATGAAATCATATGAATTTTACAACTGATATGGAATTATTTGCAACATTTTAACTATTTGATTAAATGCTATTCATATCAATTATGGTTTTCACTATCTTAAATCCTGCTGCGAATTTCAGCAATAATGTACACGTTTCCGATAATCAGCAGTGTAAAAAGAAAACGTCATCCTTTTACCTTGTTCCAAATATCAGTTCTAAATCAAAATTAATCCTCACCAAATGATTGAAGAGAACCTGAACTAAACTGATTATTAAATACAATTATAAACTAACTGAAGAGAACAATCTCCGGGTGGCTCAGCAATTCAACCCCCCCTCCCATTCCGAATCCAACCTTTCTGTCCTGGGCCTCCTCCATGTCAGAGTGAGGACCACTGGAGATTTGTCTACCCTGGAGAGAACAATATGCTGCTTTTGGTATGTTGCAGTTTTACAGCTGAATCCGAACGGGAGAAGAGGGAATGGATGGAGGCTCTTCAGGACTCCATAGCAGAGACATTCTCAGATTATGAGGTGGCTGAGAAGATTTGGTCAAACAAGTCCAACAAAGCCTGCGCAGACTGCAATGCACCAAACCCTGACTGGGCGTCCATTAATCTCTGCGTTGTCATCTGCAAGAGATGTGCAGGTAACTGGGAATTACTTTTTCTTGACTGTCTTCATGGGTTCTGCTGACAATTTAAACTTCCATCATGTGTAACTAGAATACATAGGGGGATTAGTTAGATGAATATTATTTTGTACTAGGGTTACAGAGTTATAATGTAACAGAGTTACAGAAGATGAAAGCAAGCCCTTCGGCACAACTTATTTATGCTGACCGAGTTGTAGAAACATGGAACAAGAAACTGCAAATGTTGGTTTACACAAAATGACACAAAGTGCTGGAGCAACTCAACAGATCATACTGCATCGCTGGAAAACATGCATCGGCGATGTTTCAGGATCCTTCCTAAAGTTTGAGTTGCCTAAGCAGCAAATCCCATTTGCCTGCATTTGGCCCATATTTTTAATTTATTTTAGTTTTAGTTAGAGATACAGCGATATAGCGCAGAAACAGGCCCTTTGGCCACTGAGTCCCTACCGACCAGCAATTCCCACACATTAACACTATCCTACAAGGGACAATTAACATTTATACCAAGCCAATTAACCTACAAACCTGTACGTCTTTGGAGTGTGGGTGGAAACTGAAGATCTCGGAGAACACCCATGTGGTCACAGGGAGAATGTACAAACTCTGTACAGACAGAAACCGTAGTCGGGATTGAACCCAGGTCTCTGGCGCTATAATCACTGTAAGGCAGCAACTCTACCGCTGCGCCACAGTCCCGCCCCATGTACCATTCTATACATGTACCTGCCCAAATATATTTTAAAAATAGTAATTGTACCTACCACTTCTGCGATATTTCATTAAATGCCTTGGAATGTCATAGAGTGGTATAAAATTAGGTCCACTGGCCCATCCATCATTTAGCCACTGGCCCATCCTGTCCATGTAGCCACTGGGATTAAACATCATGTTTACCAGGACTTGGCCTGTAGTCTTCTATGTCTTGGCACTTCAATTGCTCACTCAGAGATTTGCATGATGTGAGTGTACCTGCCTCCACACGTGTGCTCCAGATCCCTACCAATGTCTGGGTACAAAAAATATTCCTTGAATTCCCCCCCCCCCAAAACTTTTATCCCTATCCTAAACCTCTGATGTCCTGAGTTGATAATATATAAATAGCATTCCTCTTCTTTGATTTGTGTTCAGATTGTACTCTTTGAAGGTGTTTACATTGAAAAGATGGAGTAATGTTCTTTATTTGAGCTGCGTAAGTGTTGAATTTCATAAACATTCAGTTTCAATTCCCTTTCCGTGTCTGTAAGGGCTACACTGGACTGCCACCAACTGTTCAAAAAAAGTATTGCAATCGTGTTGAATAGGGGGCTGGAGGGGAGTGTGTGTGTGGGGGAGAGGCATTCAAAATAATCAAGGGTGGTGGGTTTATGGAATGAGCTGCCAGGGGAAGTAGTTGGGGCAGGTACTGCAGCAGCATTTGAAAGCCACTCAGACAGGTACATGGATAGGAGAGGTATAGAAGAACATGTCCCAAACACATGCAGATGGAGTTATTTAAAATGGGGCATCGTCGTCAGCCTGGATAAGTTTGATTGAAGGGCCTGTGTCTGTGCTGTGTGACACTGACTCTAAGACCCAACATTAAATTTAATTGGATTTTTACATGCTGAATGCACACTTCCAGAACTTTCTAATTTTTCTGTGCATGTGATGGCATACGCATGGAGTGACATACATGGCACACAATATAGAGTCATAGAGTCAAACAGCATGGTAACACACTCTATGACCCAACTTGCGCACACTGACCAACATGCCCCATTTACACCAATCCCATCTGCCCACATTTGGGTCATATCCTTCAAAATTTATTCTATCCATGAGGCTGGCCAAATGTTTTTGAAACATTGTGATAGTACCTGCTGCAACTACCTCTTCAGTCCAGTTTCCTTTCACATTCAAAAGACGTGTAGGTTTGTAAGTTAATTGGCTTCTGTAATTTGTTCCAAGTGTGTCAGATTGAACTAGTATACGGGTGATTGTTGGTCAGCCTGGACTTGTTGGGACAAAGGTCCTGCTTCTTCACTGTATCTCTAAACTAAACAACATACCAGGGTGTTATTACACACATTGTTAACCATCCAAGGCATGTGAATGAACATTTGCATCAAAATAGACTTTGTGGCTTAATTTTTGGCATATATTAAAGGGAATACTAATTACCGAGTGCATTGCCAGAGAGCCAAGGACATTCTGACGTCTTACTGGAAAGCTCTTAACTTTTCTAATGATTATGCTTGCTGTTCTCACCTTCCACCAAGAGTAATATCTTTTGGACATACAACAAACTGCAGATGGTTTACAAGATACACCGGTGCTAAAGTGCTGGACTAACTCAGCAGTAACTCCGTGGATGGCATGAATAGGTGGCATTTCACAATGGGCCACTTCTTCAGATTGATGAGCGGTCCCAATTAGAAATGTCATGATCTCCAGAGATACTGCCTGACACGCTGAATATATTTTGGATCACTACTTGTGCACCCCAGTTTCCCCCCCCTTCTCTCCCACCGTACTCCTTCCTCCAAGGATTAATTTATAATGCATTTACCTAATGGATTAATTTGTCCTTTCATAACTTCAACACTATATCTGAGCGTTCTGGCTAACCACGCCACCCAGCTTTCTTAAATTCACATCCTCTTTAGTTAATATTCTTCCTCTTCTAGTTCAGCCATTGAAGACTTAGTGGAGGAAAAACCTTTTTTGATGTTCAAGGCTACTGCTATCCCAGTGAAGTTTCTGGCAGGGAAGTGACAAACCATTGACATATTCCGTATAGCACAGCGACAAACAGTTTCTTCTGAAGTATAAAGATTAGATAACTAATATTCTTGTAATATTGGAGACACAATGAACTGCAGATGCTGTAATCTTCAGCAAAACACAAATTGCTGGATGAATTCAGCAGGTCCGGCAGCATATCTGGAGAGAATGGACAGGTGAGATTTTGGGAAGTAATCTTTTTCAGCCTGACAATGAATCCTGACCCATATTATTGCCTGTTCATTTTTCCAAAGATATAATGTCTGAAGAAGGGTCCCAACCCAAAATGTCTCCCCATCCTTTTTTTCCAGAGGTGCTGCCTGAACCACTGAGTTACTCCAGCACTTTGTGTCTATCTTCCATAGATGACACCTGATAGTTTGTTCTATATACCCACCATCTTCTGAGTAAGAAAGTTGCTTCTCAGGTTCCTGTTAAATCTTTCCCCTTTTACCTTAAATCTATGTTCTCTCATTCTTGAATCCCCTGGGTAAAATACTCTGTTCATTCACCCTGTCTGTTACCCTCATGATTTTATACACCTCGAAAAGATCACTCCTTCGCCTCCTGTGCTCCAAGAAATATCACAACCATTTTCTCGCTGTATTTCAGGGCCTCGAGTCCTGGCAACTTCCTTGTAAATTTTCTCAGTACTCTCTCTGGCTTAATGATATCCGCTATGTTGCAGGTTGACCAAAATCGAACACAATGTCCCAAATATGGCCTAACCAACATCTTGTACAACTATAACATAAAGTCCCAACCTCTATATTCAATACCCTGGCTGATGAAGGCCAGTGTGCCAAAAGCTTTATTCACAACCCTGTTTACCTGTAACACCATGTTCAGAGAACTATTTAAAATGTTTTTGTACTGTAGATTTGTCAGGGCTACTCTTGGAAACAGTTAACTGCCATTAACTTTACCAGACAAAGATGTATTTAGTGAGAAGCTGAATTAACGTAAGGGAAGAATGAAAGAAAAGCTGATAGTGAGAGGAGGTTTGAGTGAGGTATAAATGCCTACAATGACACTCAAAAAGTTGGGTGTGTTTCTGTAATATGTTTTTGATGTATTAATTGTGAACCCTATATTCAGCATTGATGTTGGTTCTGCAGCAAGGGCACTGTTGGTTTCCAATGGACATATATGATGGTCGTGGTTTTCAAGTTTCTTTTACCTTTGCAGGGGAACATCGAGGCTTAGGGGCATCTGTCTCAAAAGTACAGAGTTTGAAATTGGACACAAGCGTATGGACAAATGAAATTGTACAGGTCAGATGGGAATCTTTCTTAAATCAATTTGCTAAAACTTCTTCATTGTTCGAAGTTATTGCATCACAGATGAAAGAATAAAGTTGTAAAATTACAAAAAACAGACAATCTAGAAGGATTTTTAATGTAGCTGTAGTTATCTACTTTTGGATACTAATCTGTTAGTTAAATAATTACAGCAGCATGGTTCTATGGTCATTAAAAATAAAATAGTAATCGAGTCACAGCGAGATACAACATGGGAACAGATCCTTAAGTACAGTTTAGTTAATTGTCACGTGTACTGAGACACAGTGAAAAGCAATTGTTGCGTACAATCCAGTCAGCAGAAGGACAATACATGATTACAATCAAGCCATTTACAGTGTATAGATACATGATAATGAAATAACGTTTAGTGCAAGGTAAAGCCAGCCAAGTCCGGTCAAGGGTAGTCCAAGGGTCACCAAAGAGGTAGATAGTAGTTCCACACTGCTCTGGTTGTGGTAGAGTGATTCAGTTGTCTGATAACAGCTGGGAAGAAACTGTCCCTGAATCTTGGAGATGTGCCTTTTCACATATTCCTATACCTTTCACTGTACCTTAATTGGTTAAGAGGCAATAAACATGAACTTCAAGATTCAAGAGAGTTTATTGTCATGTGTCCCAGATAAGACAATGAAATTCTTGCTTTGCTTCAGCACAACAGAATATGGTAGGCATGAATATAGAACAGATCAGTGTGTCCATATACCAGTATATAAATAAATACACACATGAACAAATAAACAGATAAAGTGCAAATAAACAGATAATGGGCTATTAATGTTTAGAATTTTGTTTGAGTTGAGTTTAATAGCCAGATTGCTGAGGGGAAGTAGCTATTCCTGAACATGGACATTGCAGTCTTCAGGCTCCTGTATCTTCTACCTGAAGGTAGCGTGTGGCCAGGATGGTGTGGGTCCTTGATGATGCTGCCAGACTTTTTGAGGCAGCGACTGCAATAGATCCCGTCGATGGTAGGGAGGTCAGAGCCGATGATGGACTGGGCAGTGTTTACTACTTTTTGTAGTCTTTTCCGCTCCTGGGCACTCAAGTTGCCGAACCATGCCACGATGCAACCGGTCAGCATGCTCTCTACTGTGCACCTGTAGAGGTTTGAGGGAGTCCTCCTTGACATACCAAATCTCCGTAATCTTCTCAGGAAGTAGAGGCGCTGATGTGCTTTCTTTATAATTGCATCGGTGTTCTCCGACCAGGAGAGATCTTCAGAGATGTGCACGCCCAGGAATTTGAAGCTCTTGACCCTTTCCACCATCGACCCATTGATATAAACGGGACTGTGGGCCTCCATCCTACCCCTTCCAAAGTCCACAATCAGTTCCTTGGTTTTGCTGGTGTTGAGGGCCAGGTTATTGTGTTGGCACCATTTGGTCAGTCGGTCGATCTCTCTTCTATACTCTGACATGTCCCCATCAGTGATACGTCCCACAATTTGAACGTGAACTTTTGCCTGCTGGGAGAAGAGGGAGTGGCCATGTGCGATTCGTCCTTGATTATGCTGCTGGCCTTGTCGAGGCAGCGTGAGGTAGAAGGGAGTCAATGGAATAGGAGGTTGGTTAGCCGACCAAGTCTCTGCCGAACATCAACTGCTCTTTAATACTAATCCTACATTAATCCCATATTATTCTCTCCCTTTTTCATCAACACATTGGTGATCTGTTACTTAATGAAACGTCTTAATGCAAGTCTCTTTTCTTGTAGCTTTTCATCCAGTTAGGTAATGAGAAAGCAAACAGGTTCTGGGCAGCTCGGCAGACTCAAGGGGAGGAGTTGGACACAGATGCCACAGTCGAAAGGAGGAAGGAATTCATCACGGTAAAATACAGAGATGGGATGTACAGGCGACCTCATCCCAAGTATGCAACTCAAGAGGAAGTTATTAAGGTAAACATTTCAGTTAGAGATATAGTATCATCGAGTCATACATCATGGAAACAGGCCCTGCAACCCAACTTCACCATGTCAACCAAGGTGGCCCATCCACAGTAGTCCTACCTGCTTGTGTTTAGCACATATTGTTCTAAACCATTCCTATCCGTGTGCCTGTTCAAATTCTTTTTCAAATATTGTTATAGTACCTGCCACAACTACTGTCTCTAGCAGCATGTTCCATATACCCACCACCCTGTGAGAAGCAGGCAACTGGGGGCGGCACGGTGGTGCAGCGGTAGAGTTGCTGCTTTTGAGCTCCATAAACTCGTGTTCAATCCTGACTGCGGGTACTGTCTGTACGGAGTTTGTACATTCTCCCCATGACCGCATGGGTTTTCTCCGGGTGCTCTGGTTTCCCGCCATACTTCAAAGATGTACATGTTAGTAGGTTAATTGGTTTCAGTAAAGATTATAAATTGTCACTAGTGAGTAGTGTAGTGTTAGTCTATGCCGATTGCTGGTCGGCATGAACTTGGCTGACCGAAGGGCCTGCTTCCGCGCTGTATCTCTAAACTAAACTAAACTCAGGTTCTTATTAAATCTTTCCCCTCTCATCTAAAACCTTTGTCTCCTGGATTCCCCTAATTTGGGTAAAAGTGCAATTTCCATAGCTATTCATGATCTTGTACACCTCTAGAAGATCTTCCCTCATCCTCCTGCACTCGAAGGAATAAAGTCCTGGCCTGTCTAACTACTCCCTATAACTCAGGCCCTCTAGACCTGGCAACGTTCCCATCAATCTTCTCTGAATTATTTCCAGCTTAACAACATCCTTTGCTATAGCAGGGTGATCAAAACCGAACACGATGCTCCAAATGTGGCCTCACCAACTGTAATATAACATCACAATTTCTATATTTTATACATTGAATGACAAAGGTCAATGTACCAAAATACTTAACTTCCCACTTTACCTTTGATGCTGCCTTCAAGGAAGCATGTACCTGTACTCCTAGATCCCTAATGCTAGGTGTCTCCTTCTTGAGGGAGTGCCTCAGAGATGCTTATGTTAGAAGAATGATTAACAAAAATAATCAATGGCAAAATAATCCATTAAGATGTGTTTCATGATCTATGAACTTTAGTGTGGTACTTGCCTCTGTTTGGAGTTAACAATGTTGACATACTTAGCTGGAGCTAACATCAATCTTTTGTAAGCATTGCCTCAATACATACAGATACCATCCATCATATTGCTACTTAACCTGCTGTGGGGCAAGCCAGCATAATTTAGTTGGTCTGATTTCCATTTTATTGATACATACTTTGAGTTAGCCAACTGCATGGTTCCCTGAACAATCAGAATTATGATGATTAAGGTGATAACGGAATTATTTCATCCCTTTATGATCTTGCAGTAAGAAAAACGTTTCCCATCTGACAACTACTTTAACACTGGGGTATTTAGTCACACTCTGGCCTGCTTTACAGAGTGAAACATTGCAGAATTATACAGACCCTGCCATTATGATGATTGGTTTGATGTTCTCGTTGTGAACTAAGCCAGAAGCAAGACAGTCTCTGGATCACTTTTAGTTTCTGTTTGTCTGTCATATTTTAATCTACAGATTAGAAACAAAATATTTATTGATAAGGTTGGAGTAAAAGCATCAGCTCTAAATTGAAAGGACTGATTCTTGGTAACAAACATATTCAATGATATGTATTGATATTTTATGTTTATTTTGATATGTTATATATATGTGGCCGATTGGGAAAGGGGGAGATGCAGCGAGACCTGGGTGTCATGGTACACCAGTCATTGAAGGTATGCATGCAGGTGCAGCAGGCAGTAAAGAAAGCGAATGGTATGTTAGCTTTCATTGCAAAAGGATTTGAGTATAGGAGCAGGGAGGTTCTACTGCAGTTGTACAGGGTCTTGGCGAGACCACACCTGGAGTATTGCGTACAGTTTCTGGGATGTTAGGACTGTCTTATGAAGAAAGACTGGATAGACGGTTTCTACTCTCTAGAATTTAGGAGATTGAGAGGGGATCTTATAGAAACTTACAAAATTCTTAAGGGGTTGGACAGGCTAGATGCAGGAAGATTGTTCCCGATGTTAGGGAAGTCCAGGACAAGGGGTCACAGCTTAAGGATAAGGGGGAAATCCTTTAAAACCGAGATGAGGAGAACTTTTTTCACACAGAGAGTGGTGAATCTCTGGAACTCTCTGCCACAGAGGGTAGTTGAAGCTAGTTCATTGGCTATATTTAAGAGGGAGTTAGATGTGGCCCTTGTGGCTAAGGGGATCAGGGGGTATGGAGAGAAGGCAGGTACGGGATACTGAGTTGGATGATCAGCCATGATCATATTAAATGGCGGTGCAGGCTCGAAGGGCCGAATGGCCTACTCCTGCACCTAATTTCTATGTTTCTATGTTTTCTATGTACAGTGGCTTGCAAAAGTATTCATACCCCTTGACCTATTCCACATTTTGTCATGATACAACCACAAACGTAAATGTATTTTATTGGGATTTTATGTGATAGACCAACACAAAGTGGCGCATAATTGTGAAGTGGAAGGAAAGTGATACCTAGTTTTCAATTTATTTTACAAATAAAAAACTGAAAAGTGTGGCGTGCAAAAGTATTCAGCCCCCTTTACTCTGATACCCCTAAATAAAATCGAGTGCGACCAATTGCCTTCAGAAGTCACCTAATTAGTAAATAGAGTCCACTAGTGTGTAATCTAATCTCAGTATAAATACAGCTGTTCTGTGAAGGCCTCAGATGTTTGTTAGATAACATTAGTTAACAAACAGCACCATGAAGCCAAGGAACCCACCAGACAGGTCAGGGATACACTTGTGGAGAAGTTTAAAGCAGAGTTAGGTTATAAAAAAATATCCCAAGCTTTTAACATCTCACGGAGCACTGTTCAATCCATCATCCGAAAATGGAAAGACTATGGCACAACTGCAAACCTAACAAGACATGGCCGTCCACCTAAACTGACAGGCCGGACAAGGAGAGCATTGATCAGAGAAGCAGCCAAGAGGCCCATGGTAACTCTGGAGGAGCTGCAGAGATCCACAGCTCAGGTAGGAGAATCTGTCCACAGGACAGCTATTAGTCATGCACTCCACAAATTGGGCCTTAGTGGAAGAGTGGCAAGAAGAAAGCCATTGTTGAAAAAAAGCCATCAGAAGTCCTGTTTACAGTTTGCCACAAGCCATGTGGGGGACACACCAAACATGTGGAGGAAGGTGCTCTGGTCAGGTGAGACCAAAATTGAAGTTTTTGGCCTAAATGCAAAACGCTATGTGTGGCGGAAAACAAACACTGCACGTCACCCTGAACACACACCATCCCCACTGTGAAACATGGTGGTGGCAGCATCATGCTGTGGGGATGCTTTTCTTCAGCAGGGACAGGGAAGCTGGTCAGAGTTGATGGGAATCTTGGAAGAAAACCTGTTAGAGTCTGCAAAAGACTTGAGACTGGGGTGGAGGTTCACCTTCCAGCAGGACAACAACCCTAAACACATAGCCAGAGCTACAATGGAATGGTTAAGATCAAAGCATATTCATGTGTTAGAATGACCCAGTCAAAGTCCAGACCTAAATCCAATGGAGAATCTCTGGCAAGACTTGAAAATTGCTGTTCACAGACGCTCTCCATCCAATCTGACTGAGCTTGAGCTATTTTGCAAAGAAGAATGGGCAAAAATATCAGTCTCTAGATGTGTAAAGCTGGTAGAGACATACCCCAAAAGACTTGCAACTGTAATTGCAGAAAAAGGTGGTTCTACAAAGTATTGACTCAGCGGGGCTGAATACTTTTGGACGCCACACTTTTCAGTTTTTTATTTGTAAAAAAATTTGAAAACCATGTATCATTTTCCTTCCACTTCACAATTATGCACCACTTTGTGTTGGTCTATCACATAAAATCCCAATAAAATACATTTACGTTTGTGGTTGTAACGTGACAAAATGTGGAAATGTTCAAGGGGTATGAATACTTTTGCAAGCCACTGTATATTTGTTTCTCTTGGTAAATATATTCTTCAATGTTCTTTGCACTAAACGTTGTACCCTTTATCCTTTATCTTTGTACTGTCGACAGTTTGATTTTATTCGTGCAGTCTTTTTTTACTTGGTAGCCCACACACAAAACGTTTTCACTGTACCTCGGTGCAAGTGACAAAAATAATATTAATCTAAATAAACTATTATTCAATAACTTTCAGTGTAATATTGAGTGCCATTTAAGGTCCCATGCAAATTTAATGGCCTCACATCTGTAACAATCAATAAGAAAGGAAATAAAAGTGCAAGGCAGCTTGTCTGATGTCCAACCAATATTCATCTCTTCACCAACGCCAACGGAAACTAGTTCAGAGGACATCTCTGGGTCAATCGGCTGTCACGTTGCCCACAAATGCAACAATAGCCACGAGTCAGAAACATGTCATTGACTGTAAAGAACTTTGGGACCAGCGAACAACAGGCTCAATATAACTCACTGGGGAATGCAAACTTCATCATGAGCTACATTTACTGACCTGAATGCGGTACAAGCACTGGTGATATTAGGAGATTCTCGTTGTAGTTCTCAGGTTTGGATCAGGCCCTGCTGCTCTTTTCATCTGTTCTTGTATTTCGGAATCACATGAAGCCTTTCATCCACTCAGGACTGTTCAGTCAATCAATTACATTACAACTGATTTTTATCACGACTACCCTGCTGCCTTTGCTTCTTCTCCCTTGTACTAACGATAAACTACTTTTTCAAACTTACAATATTATTTGAGCTGAAATCAATTGTTTGCAGAAATACAGGGGTTTTCAGCCTTTCCATTGTTTTTTAATTTCTCTCTCAAACATTGTGTGTCTCGTATGACTGTTATTTGTACTAATGAGGTCTGGCCGTACTTTTCTCTCAGCATCAGCAGGTTGAGGGAATTGCTAATCTAAGGTTTGAACTGGGTTAAGAGTTAATAATAGGCCAAAGCATAAGTGTGTGAAAAGGTCAATTTTACATTTGTTGTTACATGCAATTTATTCAATGTACATTGAATAATTTGCTAGTATCAACAAGTGTTACATTTATAAAGGGATTATTTCAAAGTTGTCTTCTGAATTGGAATTTGAATTTGTATATCCAGACCTCTGGTTTAATAATTAAGTAATTTTACCATGGTGCTGTAATTTCTCTGGCACGAGATGGCTATTGCTCATCTTCCTGAGCTTTCTTATTGCTACACATTTCTAATAGTATGCTCTTGATGGTTTATTAATGGAATGACCGACTGCCTAAAGCCATTAATATGTTATTATTAAAACCATTAAGTGGCCATAAAGTGATTATGGCCACCAAATCCTGAGCAAAGGAAAGTGATAGGAGAATGAAGATGAAGAGGAATTTCTTTCGCAAGAGGGTGGTGAATCTGTGCAAATCATTGCCACTGACGGCTGTGCATGCAAAGTCATTGGCTATTTTTAAAGCAGAGATTGAAAGGTTCTTGATTAGTAAAGGCATCAAAGATTACGGGGAGAAGGCTGGCCAATGTGGTTGAGAGTGAAATATAGTTCAGCCATGATTGAATGGCGGAGTTGACTCAATAGGCCAAATGGTCAGATTCTGCTCCTATGTCATATGATCTTATGATAATCTTACGATGACAGCCAAGAAAGCTGATTCCAGATCAAGTAACAACCTGCTGCATGTATTGATGTTAAATGAGAATTCGGACTGGTTCAGCTTAGTCTCCAACTGGCTGCCTGTTTATGCTTTGGAGGGAAATAAATCTTGGTTTCTGTACCTTGCAGGCACTTTGCACAGCAGTGAGCAGCCCTAATCTCCTGCAGACAGTACCCCAAGTCTTCTCTGAAACAGATAAAAAGAGTCACATTGACCCAGATACCTGTGACACAAAGGCAATTCAAAGCCCCACACATTTATCCAGACTGGAGCGATTATCACCAAGAAGTCCAGGTATTTATTCAATAAACTGTTTAATGAATATATATTTATATATATATCTATATATCTATATATCTATATATATATATAAATATTGTGTCTACATTAATAAAACGTATTGATTAATTTAAAGCAATATATCAATTAATATTAGAAATTTTAAGAATTGCAAAAGCTAAATTAATTTAGAGGAATGTACCAGATTTAAAAAATTGGCTTGTCACTCCTTATAATATAATATCTGATTTGGCATTTCTCACAAAAGTCAAGATAGGACCGGATAGTTACTGACAAAGACATTTTTGGATGTCCTAAAGAGACAACCATGGGCAGTGTTTTTGAATCTTTACATTGTGGTGATTGGTGACAGCTTAGAAATGGAGATAAAACAATATAGGGATGACAGAGTCAGTGCCAATGTGTTTGGAAAGATTTGTGTCTGCAAGCCATCAGACTGGAGTGTTTTGATGTACAGGTAATCATACTATTATCACAATAGCTGCATTCCTAAGAAACCTTCCTTTGTAGACAATAGCATTATTAGCACCGCAGAATTGTGCACCTATTCCCCCCCCCCCCTTTTGTTTTGTTTTCTGTTTCTTGTGTTTTTGTACTAAATTATATGTATGCACTGAGTACGAGCTGCTTTTAATCTCATTGTACATGTATAGTGATAATAAATGGCATATCTATATCTATATCTATAAATGCAATTCTATTCATGGGAAAAAGTGGGATAAATTAGAGAATTTCAAACGTGCATTAATAAAATAAATTTTTTAAGCAGGCTTTTAAAATAATAAAGTTTTTAATAGCTATATGTTTACTTTTATTGCTGCAAGCTAAAAAGTATTAAAGGCTGTGTGTTACATTATTTAAGAGAGTATTGTTGGACAAGTCTCTGGAACTAATGTTGAGAACTGTATTCTGCACTCTATCTTTCCCTATCTTTTGCTATACCTATTTTAGTTGAGTTTGGCTTGAGTGTATTTATGTACAGTATTATTTAATTTGATTGCATAGCATTGAAATTGAAGCTTTACACTGTACCTGCGTATAAGTAACAATAATAAGCCTAAATCTGATGGTCAATAGAAATAATTTTTTATCAGTTTCAAGGTGCACCTACATTTAGGGCAGCACAGTGACCCAGCGGTTGAGTTGCTATCTTAGAGCATACATTCATCTAACCAATTCCCCAAACACATTTCCCCTCAATATTCCTGGCATGTTTGACTCCCATTCCCTCCATCCCTAATCTCTGTTCACCTGTAACCATCTGTAGAAAGAATGCAAATGGCCATTAACTCCACAATGGCCTTGGCTCTTTGAATGTCCTGTATGGTGTGCGGGGTTGGAGAGTGGTGTGTGGAGGGTAGGTCTGTAAAATTATACCCAGGTGGAATATCAGGTTCTGCTAATGTAGGATTACACAACAAATTTACCATAAAAAGAGAATGTCTCAAAATACAGCTGATGTTATGAAGCAGATGTTGTATCCACTTGGGGCTGGATTTAATCACCTAAAGGGCCTGTCCCACTTAGGCAATTTTTCAGCGGACTGCTGGTGAGTGTCAAGCTCGTGGCACTCGCTGAAAAACCAGGAAGTGGAACGGCGAGTGTTAAGAGTGGAACACACACACACACACACACACACACATCGCAAAGGCGGGGGCCAGGGAAAGCGGGGGAGCACTGTCTGAAATTCACATGGTGCAAAGCCAACGTGATACAGACACACACCGCGATGAACAGGAAGGTTAAGACGGCTAGCACAGTGTACGGTAAAACCACTGTCCCACGGTAAGAGTTAATTCCAAGAGTTCTCCCGAGTTTGCCCTGATTCGAACTCGGAGATTTATAGTAATGGCCTCTCGTCGGTACTCAGGGCTCTCGTGGACATTTTTCATCATGTTGAAAAATCTTCACCAGTCCTCCCGTGTTTACCTGCCGTTAGCGAGTATTACCGAGTACCTGCCGTTAGCACTAAGAGACGTCCCCGAGCTCCGACGTACCCGCCATGTTCATTCTCCGTGCTTACCATGAGTTTGATTTTTTTAAACTTGTGAGAGCTCTTGGTATGAACTCGTACCGTGAGACACGGCTATGTCGTTTAAAAGAGCGGGGGGTGGGGGGGGGGTGGGGGAAGGGGGGGGAAGGGGGGAGTAGGAGTGAAAACACTTTTAAGAAGCCAGACAACTTTTTAATAAGCCAGAGATACACAGCTGTGAAGTTTGGCGGGCATTTAACATTACCGGTCGGTTTTCCTTGGTTCTGAAAACTCGTGCTTATGTTTTTTTTCCCCATTGAACCAATGAAAATGCCCGGTCATCAAAGGAGATTAACTAAAACTACCCACGGCTACCTCAACTACTTACAACTACATGGCGACCCCACTACCACTGCACCTACGACTACAAAAGTATCAATTTTCTCCATGGCGACCAATATTTGGTCACAGAAAATTTTTCACCATATTGAAAAATTTGCGGCGACCATACTGAGGCCGCACCTAGTTCCCAGACTCACCAGAGACCACCAGTGAACATGTGGCAACCTTGTGGCAATCATGAGGCGAGTGCAGAGTCTCCTGCACTCGCCTAAAAAGTCGGCAAAGTGGGACAGGCCCTTAAGGATAATTGGGGAGGAAATTGCTATTTCTCTCCTCGTAATTGACTGGTGCATTTTAATTTATTTTCCCTTGTCCCAAAACCTTACAAGTTCTGCTGTTAGGATATGCCATGTCTATTCTGGAATATACAAGGCATCATAGCACTACAGGACAGGCTAGACAGAACTGCAGGCCGTTTCCAACTTGGAAATTTCATAATGTTTCCTTCGATTCAGACACACTTACCAACTTCAAAGGATCTAAGAGGCAGACTACTTGAAAAATGCAGTGTGCACATTTACGATTTGTAGATTGGTTATTTCCTACTAGCCAATTGTAGTGCTCCGCCCAATATGCGTTTTATATTAGCAAACGTTTGCCTACGCCATTCAGTATGAGTAGCTGCTAGGATCTGTTATGTCCTGCAGACTGATTCTGTAAGTACATTTAATAAATATGTGTTGTATCCTTATATGTGTTTGACTCGACTCATTACAGGATTGAAGGAGGCCACTGAGTACACAGTTGATCGCTGTGAAAGCACATTCTGTTTTTTCCTTCAGTGCATTGATATTCTCTTTAATGCTGGTGGACCTCAGCATCTGTGGAGAGAAACGTTTCAAGATGAAATCAACGTTTCAGGTCGAGACTCTTCATCTAGATTAATGATGATGAGTCCAGATGAAGGATCTCGACCTGAAACATCAACTGTCTATTTACATCCTGAGAAGCTGCCTGATTCATTGAGTTCCTAGAGCAGTTTCTTTTTTTTTGCTCCAGATTCCACTGTCATAAGGTCATATAGCGTGGAAACAGGCCTTTTGGCTTGACTTGTCCACACGGACAAACATAGCCTATCCACACTTGTCCCACCAGCCTGCATTTGGCCTATATCCTTCTAATCCTATTGTATCCATGCACTTGTCCAAATGTTTTTAAATATTGTGATTGTATCTGCTTCAGGTACCTCCTCTGGCAGCTCGTTCGATATACCCACCACTCTATGTGTAGAAGTGTTGCCCCTCAGGTTCCTATTAAATCTTCCCCCCCCCCTCACCTTAAATCGATGTCCTCTGATTTCTTTATTCCACTACCCTTGGTAAAAGACTGTGCATTTAACCTATCTGTTCCTCTCATGATCTTATACACATCTATAAGATCATTCTTCATCTTGCATTCCAAGGAATAAAGACAGTGCAAAAGTCTCTAGTGTTTCCTTCTTATCTTTAATAATCTAGCAATTTAAGAGTAACATTTTATGCATGACTGATTACAATCTCTCCATCACATAACTGAAATAAATAAGTGGTAAGGAGCATCTTATTGAACAAAGTTCTAAGACTTTGTTGAGTAATTTACTAATGTGTCACACAACTATTACTAATCTTGTGATGATTGTCCAGTAACTTTCACTAGTCTGATGGGAACTGATTTGTTTTGGAAAAAGTCCCCCTTTTCTGTGTGATTCATTGTGGCTTAGTTTCAAAGAAATGTTTCAATATAAAATAAATTACATAAATAGTAGACAATACATGGACTCAGTGACTCTAGATTGAAACCTAAAATGGGTGTCCTTTATGGAGATATAAAGCTATCTGGACCAATAAGGAGACATAAGAGATTACAGATGCTGGGGCTTTGACCAAATAAACAAAACGCTGGAGGAACTCAATGAGTCAGGCATCCCCTGTGGTGGAAAATGTACAGGCAACGTTTTGGGTCAGAACCCTTGTTCTGACTGATGGAGTACAGGGGGAGAAAGCTGATAAAGAGAGGTGAGCAAAAGGATAAGACAAGAACTGGGAGGTTATAGGTGCACATAAGTATGGAGGGACAATTGGCAAATGGGTGGTAGTAACCAAGGCTTATGGTGAAGTAGATAGAAAAAAATGCCAATGTGGAATCTGATTAGGAAGGAAGATGGAGAATGAAATATAGAATTAGAGGGAGGAATGGTGTATGAAAGGTAATGGAAGAGGGAGGGGTAGGGGCAGAAAATAGGGGAGCAGGGAGGGAAGGGAAATTAGCAGATGGAGGAAGGCACTGGCTGATGGGGACAGTGTGAGTGGAAAGAAAAGTGTGCATGTTGGGTGGGGGAAGGACTAAGAGATAAGAAAGGGCTGGTTTGAAATAACCCCTCTTAAAATAAGGCGTTGGTATTCAGAGAGCTGTGAAGAAACTTCAAGTGGAAATGAGAAGGTTGTGGAATTTTACTCTTGTAAAGGCATGTATAAAATAAAGATTATATGTTGTTCAATATTAAGGGTGTTTTAGGTTTAGGCTTATTGTTATCATGTGCATTAAGGTACAATGAAGAGCTTTGTTTTGCATGGTCCCCAATCAAACCAGATAATACAATACATAAGAATAATCATGCCCAACTCATGTACAATAGGTGGAGTGAAGGGAGAGATACAGAGTGCAGAATATAGTTCTTAGGTTTGTAACGCAACTAACAAAGACCAATGTCTGAGGTGAATCAGACTGTAACCTTGCTAATGGAAGAACCATTCAGAAGCCTGACAACAGAGGGAAGAAAGTGTTCCTGAGTTTGGTCGTGCGTGCGTTCAAGCTTTTGTATTTTCTACCTGAAGGGAGCAGGGAAGAAGGAATGATTCAGAGTGGGCAATGTCTAATGTTAATGGATATGGGGTTAGGAAAGAAAATAGCATTTTGGTAGATGATCAGTCGTGATCATTTTGAATGGTATAGGAAGTCCAAATGGTCAAATAGTTCACTTGTTCTTCTATTTTTTATGCTCTTATGCCTTCCACATTACTGCCCATGAAAGCAAATTATTGTGGAACTTCTTGGAATTGTTTTCAATTATAACAGCCATATGAAAGTGGAAGTTGTAGTTGTTGGCCTCCTGCCTTTACACATCTGAGGATATTAGAGATGTGATGACTGCTGTTGGTTAACATACACTCAAGTGATTGTGTTTATTCCCTTCAGATGGTCCAAGTTCCTTCCCCTTGGATTTGACTGGTATTTACAGTGAGATCACACAACCTGTCATGCACTGTGGCTACCTGTACAAGACATCAGCGTTAACAAAGCTGCCTTCCAACAAGAAATGCAAAGATGGTATGTGATCAATAATGACCAATGTTGACTGAAAACAAACATAGTTATGGCTAGCTGGCAGTGCTTCTTGTGATAAATATAGATCAAAGCAGATTTCACTTTTTTCCCAGAAGTATTTGTATGACTGGTATGGGCATAGTTATTGCCAATTCTTAATCACCCTGAACAAATAGTACAACTGCTCCTCGACCTACGATGGGGTTACATTCCGATAAACCCATCGTAAATCGAAAATATCGCAAATCGAAAATGCATTTAATACAATTTGATCACATGACTGGAAGTGAGCGGCGGCTTGCTGCCGTTGCCGAGTGTTTGCACCGTCATAAAGTCGGAATATTGTAAGTCAAAGCCTCGTAAATCAGGGAGCATCTGTAATGCCGTACAGGAGTAACATGCAGGCCAAACTGGGTTGAGACAGTATGGTTCCCACGGAATAAGAATTAGTTGGATTTCCATGAAAACCTGAAGTGGATGTCATATTTCCCCAACACATCATGCTTTCTTAACTTAAGCTCAATATATTCCCCCATCGCAGGCTTGGAATTTATTTTTTATTTATTCATTATTTATTATGTGTCACATCCTGATAAAATTGACCATACCAATAAAAAATTAGTATGCTCACTGTAAGCCGGGGCTCACTGCAAATTGACTGAGAATGTTTAAATGCATTTGGTATTTGACAGCTAAGAATAAGGTACAAATAAAACGTATCTTTGAAACACATTGTTGAGAAGACTAACCCTCCCATACAATACTGTTTTCCACTTGTTTTGAACAAGCGCTAATTATTTTATTATAAAGCCACTTTATTGAACTGTTTAATTTAGAAATGACCATGTACATTGAAAAAAAAATGTTTTCTTCAGAATTTCAGAAGCAGTGGTGCACCATGGAGAAATCTCTTCTTTTTTACGAATCAGACAAGAGTGCTGAACCGATTGGCAAGATTGAAATGAATGATATAGTCTGCATCGGAGTGAATAGGCCGCAGTCAATGGTAAACTCCATCCCAACAGACAGGTACAGGGAAATTGGTCAATAACCTTTGCAGTGTTTGAGTTTGAGTTTAGTTTATTGTCACGAGTACCGAGATACAGTGAAAAGCTTTTGTTGCATGCTTACCAGTCAACAGAAAGACAATATTTTGATTACAATCGAGCCATGGTCAGTGTACAGATAGATACATGATAAAGGGAATAACATGAATACGTTTAGTGCAAGATAATGCCAGAAAAACCCAATCAGGGATAATCCGATGGTCTCCAATGAGGTAGGTAATAAAAGCAGGACTGCCTCTAGTTGTTAGTAGCATGGTTCAGGTGCCTGATAACAGCTGGGAAGAAGCTGTCTCTGAATCTGAATTTGGGCTCTGTAGGATTAAATGAGTCATACATGTCAGTTTATCAATGAAAGGGTTAGTTCATACTTAACCTCAGCTGGTGTTTCCAAAGAAAGTTGCCAGTTATTTTCTAGATGCTCTTCAACTTCTCTGAATTCAGCTGAGTTGGAAGGCAGAAATCAGGACCAAAGCTGGGGTCAGATGACAGTTCATGTGACTGACCTTCACTACTGCACTCACTATTGAGTTCAGCACAGGAGTACAGCTAGCTAGAGTACAGGAGCTGGATGAGAACATAGAACAGAACATGGTACAGTGCAAGAAAAGGTCCTTTGGCCCACAATGTCTATGCCGAGCATGATGCCAAGACCAACTCTTATCTGCCTGCACACAATCCGTATCCCTCCATTTGTGTAGCTAGACCCATATAAAATGACTGGTTTTCACAAATGCCTGTATTTGTGATGTATATTCAGTTGAAGATAACCATTAAATGTGAATAAATGGATTGTGAGCGTAAGTAAACTACTTATTTAATTTTATTTGACATTAAGTTATTGATTTTCATTAATTTCCAGTACATTTGTTGGTTTCCATTAAAGCTATTTCTTCTATTTCTTACTTTTTTAATTGATATTTATATTGGTTTTTATTTTGATTATTTTGCTGTTCTTCAGACTCAAAGACACAAAGTCTGAAGAAGGGTTCCGACCCCAAACATCACCCACTCCTTTTCTCTAGCAATGATGTCTGACTGCTGAGTTACTCCAGCATTTGGTGTCTATCTTCAGTGTAAAGCAGCATCTGCAGTTCCTTCCTATACATTGATTACTCTGTTGTTTGCTAACCATTGGGAGGAAGCAATGGAGGGTGTGGTTTATGTCTTAGAAACTTGATGATATACAGATAGCTCCCTTTGAACTCCTCTGTCTATTGCAGGATCATTCCTATGGTTCCACATGTATCACTGTGATCCCATCTTTCTGCAGAGTGGAGGTATGGAATGTGCTGGAGGCCAGACACCAGCTCCTCAATGATTCTTATGGTGGTTCCTGATCGAACTGAGCTCAGGGACCAGGTGTACTTGGTGTTTGGCTCATCAGCTTTAAGCCACCCATGATTGTAGTTGATATCTTTTATGCAGACCATTCATTTCTGTAAATGTTGCTAATTATTTTTCCAATAATATTGTGCAATTATTAAGTTAATTCTGTTTCAAACTAAATGTTTCGGGGTTTTTTTCTTTGAGATTTTTTTTAATGTTTTAGTAGAATTTAAATGCATTTCAACTATTTCTAAATGTCTATGATCATCAGACATCTAGAGGCGGTAGAAAAAATACTTTCAGACGGCATGATGTTTAGTTTATTATTGTCACATGTACCAAAGTACAGTGAAAAGCATTTTTAGTTGCAAGATTTCCAGTCAAAGAAAAGACTATATCATTACAATCAAGCCGTTCACAGTTTACAGATAAGGATAAACTTAGACTCAGATCCTTTATTTGTCATTCAGACCTTTTGGTCTGAAAGAAATGTTGTTGCCTGCAGCCATACATATAATAATAAACAACAAAACACACAATAAACACAAATTAACATCCACCACAGTGAGTTCACCAGGCACCTCCTCATTGTGATGGAGGCAAAAATCTTAGGGTTACTGTCTCTTCCCTCCTCATTCTCCCTCTGCACTGAGGCGATATGTTGTTACCCCACCAGACGATGGTAAGGCAGTCCCGCTGCTCACCAGCCCGGGGTGGTCGAAGCTGCCGCCCTCCAGTCCAGCGGACGCAGCTGTTGCCGCGGGAGCTCCGGAAAACAGGCACCAGCCTGTGACCTGCGAGCTCCCGACGATGTCGTCCACTGGCCCGCGGCCGAGCCCTGGATCCAGGTCGCCGCCGCCAGAACGCCGCCTCAGCTACCAGAGCACCGTCTCAGCCCCGCACCTTTCAAAGAAGTATCTCACAATAAGACATAAGATAAATATTATTATTTCTTTTCATCTGGAAAGCTAGGGGAAAGAGAATGAGCTTATTTGGTGAAAGCTTTAAAATCCCATCCAACAATTTATTATGTCTCAAACCTGTTTGCAGCATTTCTGGTGTTCACCGTTTTATCCCAGGGGTGTTTAGAAACTTCAGACCAGCTAATTGTTTTTTTGCTGGCCAGATTACTAAACTGACAGCTGTGGAATATAATTGTTCGCTTGCACAGAAATTTTTTTTGTACGCTAAGTGATCCCAAATGCAATATCTTCAAAAAAGAGGGGATCTCAAACAATTAAAAAAGTACTGACATGGATTGACACAAGGAACTGCAGGTGCTGGTTTACAATAAAAAAAAAAGACACAAAATGCTGGATTAACAACGATTCAGGCAGCATTTCTGGAAGACATGGATAGGCGAAGTTTCAGGTTGGGACTCTTCTTCAGACTTATTAGTATTAGTTTATTATTGTCATGTGTACTGAGGTAAAGTGAAAAGCTTTTGTGTTGTGTGTTATCCAGTCATCAAAAGGACTATACATGATTACAATTAAGCTGTTCACAGTGTACAGGTACAGGTACAGGTTATGACGTTTAGTGTAAGATAAAGTCAAGTTTGATCAAGAATAGTTGGAAGGTCTCTAATGGGGTAGATGGAAGGTCATGACCACTGTTGTTGGTGAGAAGATGGTTTAGTTGCCTGATAAGCCAACTTACCCACCTTAAGGCAGGTGGGGGCGGGTGGGGGGGCAAATATGCACCAATATATTATCATAGTAAATTTTCCAAGCTTGGTGCTGTTCTCATTCTAGAATGTACTGTTTTAAGTCATCATCATCATCATTATTGAAAACATAATGACGCAGTGGTGCTGGTTACCAATGGGAAGGTGACGGATGCACCCCACATCTCTGTCCTCCATTTCCTGTGGACTTCCACCGCTGGAAGTATAGGATTTTGGTGTGTGTACTTTATCATCAATCCTTACAATGCTATGTACGACAGGATCACAACTTCTACTGAAGTGTGGATGGCTTTTGGCTTGCTCAAAGCTCGTCTGCCCTTTGACAGGTCTTGTTTTTAGTCCTGCTGAGGGTCCACAGCCCCCTCCTCACCTGGCAAACCAGCTGGGGGACACGGTTTAGTCGACGACTATCCGACCATGGAGCAGGTAGCATGGGATTACATGGTACCCGTGGTGGGGGGGAACTCCCCCCGACCTGACCTGAAAAGTCATAAAGTAATTAAACCTTCTTTAACTTAAAAATATGAGTACAAAAAGCTTAACCTTGCATTTGGATCTTGCTTCAGTCTGTTTTATTTTCCTGTCTTCTTTAGGTTTCGGTACACATTTGAAATCTTTTTGTCTTCAGAAAAGTTCTTCCAGTTTGGCACTGACAACCCTGAAACTCTACAAACATGGACAAGCTCCATAGCAAAGGTACCTCTAGCTTCCAAATGTTCACACAAAAGCAATCATGTCATCTTTCTCCCATATTCTAAGTTTAGTTTAACTTAGTTTATTATTGACATGTGTATCAACGAAAAGTGAAAAGGTCTTGTTTGTGTGCTGTCCAGTCAAATAAAAGACTATACATGAGTGCAATCAAGCTGTCTGCAGTGCATGGATAAAGGGCACAACATTCAGTGCAAGGTTGGACGTTGAAGTATGATAAAGTCTGATTAAATAAACGTTGAAATGTCTCCAGCGAGGTAGATGAGTGGTGAGAAACCGCACTCTAATTGATGAGAGGACTATTTAGTTGCCTGATAACAGCTGTGAAGAAACTGTCCCTGAATCTGGAGGTATGCATTTTCAAACCTTTTTAACTCTTGCCTGATGGGAGAGAGGAGAAGAGGTAGTGAATTTTCCCACAACATTCTTCTGGGCATTACCATCATTGAATCATGACAACAAAAGAGTCAGCACAGTGACCATGGTGAATCCGCTGCCACAGAGATCCAGGTTTGATCCTGACCTCGGGTGCTGTCTGTGTGGTGTTTGCACGTCCCCCGGTGATCATGTAGGTTTCCTCTAGATGCTTCGGTTTCCTCCCACATCCTGAAGACATAGAGGTTTGTAGCTTAATTGGCTTCTGTAAATTCCCACTTGTGTGTAGGATTGGAACCTGCTTGACATCTTAATTGTCAAAAGTGTTTTTATTGTCATATGTCCCAGACAGAACAATGCAATTCTTACTTGCTGCTGCACAACAGAATATGTAAACATAGTACACTGTAAACAATATAATAAATGAGAGAGAAAAAAAAGATCACTCACAAGTGTATATATATATATATACATACACATATGCACACACACATACGTGAAAAATAAACAGTAGTCGTACAATAATAATTATAATAGTCTATTGTAGTTCAGAGCTTATTTGAGGTAGTAGTTTTTAATAGCCTGATAGTGTAATTATGCTCCAAGAGCTTACCCCCCTTAGTCTAGTTCAGTAAAACACCGAGTCAAGCATCGGATCACTATTCTTTATTCTTTCCAACAATAATGAACTCCCTATACAATACCTAACCACTGCGGGTCCGATCCTTGTCTCTGCTCATTCCAGCCCTTCAGCCTTATGCAAGTAGACACCTACAAAAGGTTACGCAGTCCGAAGTGCCCCTCCAGAAGATCGACCCCAATCCTCATGGGGTTCACTCTTTATAGGTCATTGGACCCTGTGGCGCAAAAGTAGATTGGGGTTGCAGCCCCTACAAACCAATCACAGATATCGATTACATTATACTGTTATTGACAGTTCCCTACCCCAATTACAAAGTATCCCATTACAATGTTTCTACAAAAGGTTCTGGAAAGAAGTCAGTTAACCAAGGTAATGCAACATTTTCCCAGGTTGTATAAACAATTCAAACAAAGTTTCATACTTCAGCTAATCATCAAACAGCAGTACAACACCCTGCAACGTTATGAACAGTATTTACAACTTCCCCTTATCTGGCCAATTCTAACTATGCATTTGCAATACCTCTGAGCTCTTCTGCAAAGTCCTCATGAATTTTAACAAAGGAAAGGACATCTGGACCTGACCTTATCCTGCATATCAATCTGGATATCTATCAGCTTGTAACTTCTCACCGGAAGAGGCTGAGCAGGGTCTGCAAATGCAAAGATCCTCCATTTTATAATACCTCTAATTTGGCCAATATTAACAATGGCTGTAGGAAAGAAGCTGTTCCTGAACCTGGATGTTACAGTTTTCAGGCTCCTGTACCTTCTTCCCGATGGCGAGTGAAATAAGTGTGTGGCCAGGGTGATGTGGGTCTCTGATAATGCTGGCTGCCTTTTTGAGGCAACGACTCCGATAAATTCCATTGATGGTGGGGAGGTGAATGGTGTACAAACTGATGTCCTTTTTTCCAACATAGGGAATCACTTGCGCCAGTCTGCACTGCCTGCTCAGTCGGCAGTTTGAACGGATCGGAAAACTGCGCTATAAATCCATGCGCAACCCTGAGCAATGGAGGGAAGGGTGGTTCATGCTTAAGAAGTGCAATCTTACGTTCTGCTGCGATGAGGGAGGACCAGTGGAGGAGACCCTGAACCTGAAGAGACTACAGGAACTGAGTGAGTCACCAAGTCCAGTACATGGATTGGAACCGCTGCTTAAATCTGTGCCATGAATATACAGTAAGTAAAGGGGATTAGCTGTTTGTGTATTAGCACAGAAATTCGTTATTAGTGTGTAGGGTAGCAGAATGATGCAGTAGTAGAGTTGCTGGCTTACAGTGCCAGAGACTGGGGTTCGAACCTGACTATGGGCACTCTCCATACAGAGTTTGTATGTTCTCCCTGTGACTGTTGGGGTATTTTATGGGTGCGCCGGTTTTTTCCCACATTCCAAAAACGTGCAGGTTTGTAGGTTAATTGGTTTCTGTAAATTGCGCCTAGTGTGTAGGATGTGAAACTGGGATAGCATAGAATAATAATAATAATAATAAGTTTATTTATATAGCACATTTATAGTCAATTTTCATTGACCCCAAAGTGCTTTACATAATTTAAAAATCAGTTCCATACAAAGCATAAAGATGGGTTAACAAAATAATAAAATGCATAAACAGGACACAACATGTAACATAAACATCCACCACAGCATTCATCACTGTGGTGGAAGGCACAATACAGTAGTGTATGGGTGATCATTGGTGGGCACAGACTAAGTGGGCCAAAGCCCTATTTCCACGCTCTATCTCAAAATGAAACTAAACCAAACTAAACTATCAAGTTTTTTTTTTTTTTTAATTGTGGATGCTATTGCTCTTTAGGAAAGAAGATTACTGCGGGACTGTCATATGAGGAAAGATTGAAAAGGCTAGGCTTGTATTCACTGGAGTTTAGAAGGATGAGGGGGAATCTTATAGAAACATATAAAATTATAAAAGGACTGGAGAAGCTAGATGCAGGAAAAATGTTCCCAATGTTGGGCGAGTCCAGAACCAGGTGCCACAGTCTTAGAAAAAGGGGAGGCCATTTAAGACTGAGGTAAGAAAAAACGTTTTCACCCAGAGAGTTGTGAATTTGTGGAATTCCCTGCCACAGAGGGCAGTGGAGGCCAAAGCACTGGATGGATTAAGAGAGAGTTAGATAGAGCTCTGGGGGCTAGTGGAGTCAAGGGATATGGGGAGAAGGCAGGCACGGGTTATTGATTGGGGACAATCAGCCATGATCGCAATGAATGGCGGTGCTGGCTCGAAGGGCCGAATGGCCTCCTCCTGCACCTATTTTCTATGTTTCTGTGTTTCAAACAGTATACATCACATTTACCAATCTAGACTACGGGTGCTGTCTGTGTGGAATATGTATGCTCCCCCTGTGACCGCATGGGTTTCCTCCGGGTATTCCGGTTCCTTCTCACATTCCAAAGGCGTACAGGTTTGTTGGCTCTAAAACATAGAACTAGTGAATGCGTGATTGATGCTCAGCATGTACTGAGTGGGCCAAAGGGGCTGTTTCCACACTGTATCTGTAAACTAAATATGTTATGTGGGGATTTAATTTGGTTGGGGATGGAGAAATGGGCATTATCAGAAATGTGGATGGGTGGATACTGTTCCTTTGTTGAGAAAAAGCAATATTCAACTGTCAGGGCAGTGACTGAGACAAGAAGGGATGATGGAAAGATATAAATTTCAGTTGTGGTTTGTTCGAGGAAGCTCTATTCTGGGGAAATCTCACTTTCCACTTTAACTGTTGTTCCTTTTCCTCGAACAGCTTTCACCATTCTGAATGAAAACAGCGAGAAGAAGGAAGTGTTACGGCTGGTTGACAAAGAACGGTAAGATGAGATAAACAGGAGGCAGATTTCAAACTGAAAATGTTCTCTAATTTTTCATTTTTTGCAACGACTTCTTGCTAAACTGTTGCTGCAACTTTGCAGATTTCTGTCTCGTCATGACATTAATTGCTTTCTTGATTACTACAGGTGACAGAGGTTATGGAGAGAAAGCAGGAAAATGGGATTAGGAGGGAGAGATAGATCAGTCATGATTGAATGGAGGAGTAGACTTGCTGGGCAGAATGGTCTATTTCTACTATTCCTTATGACCTTATGACCTTAGATTCAGGGTAGTACAGATATAAATTCACCACACATGCTGGACCTCTTTTTGCTTATGTCTGGGGCAATATTTATCAATTGAGCTCTAGGGGCTAGTGTAGTCAAGGGATATGGGGAGAAGGCAGGCACGGGTTATTGATAGGGGACGATCAGCCATGATCACAATGAATGGCGGTGCTGGCTCGAAGGGCCGAATGGCCTCCTCCTGCACCTATTTTTCTATGTTTAGAGGTAATTGCCGTACCTTTCAGAAAGATAGTGTATCCCAAAAAAGTCACCTTCAGATTTCTATTGAGTGCTGGATATATTGATATAGTTCACTATTTGATCCAGGTTACTCCAGAGAAAAAGATGGTGTGATATGCCGCATATGCATTGTGCTTAAGCCAATGGCTGAAAAGTGTGAAAATGGTGAAAATTGCTCTGTTCTTTGAGACTGGTGAAACCCAGGGATCCTTGTTATCACTTCATACACACAATAAATCGTCTCTTCAGCCCATAATTTTTATACCGATTGTCAAGTATGCACCTGTACTAATCCGATTTGACTGCATTTGACTTAGCGATACCATACGGAAACAGGCCCTTCGGCTCACCAAGTCCGCACTGACCAGTGATCACTACCACTATCCTACACATTAGGGATACTTTTATTAGATTAGATTAGATTTGATTAGATCCTTTATTTGTCATTCAGACCTTTTGGTCTGAATGAAATTTTGTTGCCTGCAGTCATACATATAATAATAAACAACAAAACACACAATAAACACAAATTAACATCCACCACAGTGAGTTCAACAGGCACCTCCTCACTGTGATGGAGGTAAAAGTCTTAAAGTCACTGTCTCTTCCCCTCCTTTTTCTCCCTCTGCGCTGAGGCGATCCAGGCCTCCGATGTTGTTACCCCACCGGGCGATGGTGAGTCAGTCCCACGGCTCAACCGAGCTCCATGAACGGGCCGGTTCAAGCTCCGTGGCCCGGGGTGGTCGAAGCTGCCGCCCTCCAGTCCAGCGGACACAGCTGTTGCCGCGGGAGCTCCGTAAAAACAGATCACCAGCCTGTTACCTGCGAACTCCCGACAATGTCGTCCACTGGCCCGCGGCCGAGCCCCAGATTCAGGTCACCACCAAGTATAACTTACCAAGGCCAATTAACTGACAAACCTGTACATTTTTTCAATGTGGGAAGAAACCGGAGTACCTGGAGAAAACCCACATGGTCACTGGGAGAACGTACAAATTCCGTTATTCCGTTAGTGAGAATTGATGAATGATGTGCACCCCATGTCAGGACTTCTCCAAGATCTCTTGGCCTCCAAGTTTATCTTGGCATCATGTTTGGCATGGACATTATTGGCCAAAAGACTTGTTATTGTGCAGTACTGCTCTAAATCCCATGTTCTCTGTGATTCTTATGATGGAGTTTAATGGTAGAAGTTCAAAGGTTTATCTGTTTGGCTGTGTGAAAATTCGGCAAAGGTTTGCAAGCATCTGCTTTGAAGGTTGTGCAGACGGGACTGCCTTCATCCTCTGCCCTCCGTCTCTGACTTCACTCAAAACTTTGGGGAGGTTTTTGGGGAGATCTATTGTTCCCTCTCAACCCCATCCTCTTGTATTCTTCCTTTAATCTTTGAGGCACTTACTAAATAAGAATCTATCAAACTCCACTTTAAATATATCCAATAACTTTACTTTTACAGTGATTTGTGACAATGAATTACACAGATTCATCACCCTCTGGCTGATAAAATTCGTCCTCATCTCCATTCTAAAGCTATGTCCTTTTATTTTGAGGCTGCGTTCTCGGGTCCTGGACTCTCCCAGTATTGGAAACATCCTCTCCACATCCAAAAGGTCTTTAATTGTTTGATAGGTTTCAATGAGACCCCCCCCCCCCATCCTTCCAAACTGCAGCGAGTGCAGGCCCAGAGCCTTCAAACACTGCTCATACATTAACCCAATCATCCATCAATTGAGAATTTCCTTGAAGTTCTTTGAACAATGACATCAGAAAATGACATTAAGTCCTCAGCAAAGTAACAGAGCCAATGGCAAGCAATGGAGAGGTGAAATATGAACATTGAGTGGTGTATCTTGATGTAACCCTGTCTCCTGTGTCTCTGTAGAACATTGTATCTACATGGTGTGACACGCCTGGACTACTCGGTGTGGTGCAGTGATATTCAGAGTGCGGCAGGGAGTCGGGGGAATGCACTGTGTGACCAGCAGCTCAGCAGAAATGATATCCCCATTATCGTGGACAGTTGCATCGCCTTCATTACACAATATGGTGAGTGATTGCCACAATGTAACCTATCAAGGGGCATGTTAAATTTGTGTTGATTGTGTGTTTTTGTCATTTTTTAATTATATGTATGACTGCAGGGAAACAAAACCAGACCGAAAGGTCTGAATGACAATAAATGAATCTAATCTAATCTAATCTAATGTATAGGAAGGAACTGCAGATGCTGGTTTAAACCGAAGATAGATACAAAAAAGCTGGAGTAACTCAGCGGCGCAGGCGGCATCTCTGGAGAAAAGGAATGGGTGACGTTTCAGGTCTGAAGAAGGGTCTCGACCAGAAACGCTACACATTCCTTCTCTCCAGAGATGCTGCCTGTCCCACTCTATTAAAGGGCATAATGGTGCACCATTTATATGCTGCAGGGTCATGACTACAGTCATCTCACCACAGATGGTAATCAAACTAGAGGTTGTTAATCTAATTCCTGGATAGACACAACGTTCTGGAGTAACGCAGTGGGTCAGGCATCATCTCTGGAGTAAAAGGATGGGTGACGTTTCAGGGCAGGACTGAAGAAGGGTACCGACCCGAAACGTCACTCATCCTTTTTGTCCAGAGATGATGCCTGACCTGCTGATTTACTCCAGCACTTTGTGTCTATCTTTGATATAAAACAGCATCTGCAGTTCTTTGTTTCCAAAAATTAATTCCTGGGTCAACCCAGCGCTTCCTCAGTGGCACTTGGAATGTTTCAGGAGATTGATTTAGAGATACAGCGAGGAAATAGGCCCTTCAGTCCACTAATTCCATGCCGACCAGCGATCACCCATACATCAGTGTACCCCCTATGCACAATTAACCTACAAACCCGCACGTTTTTAATATGTGGGAGGAAACCAGAGCACCCATAGGAAACCTATGCAATCTCAGGGAGAATGTACAAACTCCATGCAGAAGCACCCTGGATTCGAACCTGGGTCTCTGGCAGTGTGAGGCAGCAACTCTACCGCTGCGCCACTGTGCGGCTTTAAGATGACGAGCAAGGGCAATGAATTCCAGTGCTTAGCATATTCACGTCTGAGATCAGGAGATTAGTGATTTAGGTTCTCACCAGAGGTGTGACACAAGATCTACCTTACCGGTCAGTGCATTATTGAGTGAGCAATGTGCTGTCTGAGAGACTGTCCTACAGATGAGCTGGTAAAGCACCAGCTACCCACTGAGGCTGATGCCAAATGTCCACCAGCATTATCTCAAAGAAGAGAATATGAATTATTCCCAGTGGCAAGGGCAGTATTTATCACTGAACAGAGAGCGCTGAAGTAGATGATCCAATCTTTTGCTTCATTGCAGTTGCTTGGGCATGTTCTGAGTATTTTCACTGCGCTCATACATTATGCTGGTGAATATATGTTAATTTATCTTTCCTGTAAAGAGTACCTTAAAAATATATTTTCAGGGATTCAATAAGGAAGTCGATGTTGTAACTCAAACTAAACATCTATCATGTTAGGAATTGTTGCCAATAGACATTGACAAAACGATGAACATGGAACTTTGTGTGGAAAAAGACACCAAGTGCTGGAGTAACTTGGTGGGTCAAGTGGCATCTCTGGAGAACATGGATAGGTGACGTTTCGGTTGGGACCACTCTTCAGACCAGACCTGAGATATCACCTATCCATATTCTCCACGGATGCTGCCTGACCTGGTGAGTTACTCCAGCACTTTGTGTCTTTATTTGTAAACCATCATATAAAGTTCCTTGTGTGTACGCTGAATTTTGGGCAGATGTACACTCCTAGTATACATAGCTGGACTGAAATTTCAAGAATGAATTCATGGTTGTGATTCAGTTGCATATGTCTTAGATAGTTAAGCAATGAGTTTAAGTTTTCAGGGGAGATTGAGAAGGTGGAGGGGGAGATAGTTGGGTGGGAGGCATGGTTAAAATAGACGGGCCAGGCCTAGCAGAACATTTGTATGCAGAAAATGGCAGAAATGTGGAACACACTCATAGATGACAATTCATGCTGGGTGCGTTGATAATCCAAAATCTGAGGTGCAGAGATAGCTCATATTTCAGGCATAATCTGATGGAACTGGATAAAGTACAAATTGGTCTCTTGTGCTCTAATAATTAGTTCCCCATTCTTTGATCAAAAGAGGGGCAGAATCTCAGCAACATATGGCATTGAAGCTTTCCACAGGAATACCTTTACTCTGCCTTCAAACCAATGCAGTGGAATATCAGTTGTTTTATGTTTGCAGCAATATAACTAACACACTGTCATATTTAGTGATGTGATAGCGTGCCACCCAGGAGGGTTTTAAAAATGCTCGGTTGGATGGAATTTCAACCATCAGCTAAAGGGCAGCTCTCCATTCACGAGGAGTCAAGAGAGCCAGAAGTGCTTATTGTCATATGTATCAACAATGGAACAATGACATTCTTACTTGCAGCAGCAAAACAGGCCTGTAGCATAATACACATAAAGCATATATAATAAACAAAAACATCAAAAAATTAATAACCCTAACACCAGTGTAAAATAGTCCTTACTGCAACCCAAGACAGTCCATAGTTCATTGGTTAGTGTAGGAAGGAACTGCAAATGGTGGTTTCAACCAAAGATAGACATAAAATGTTGGAGTAACTCAGTGGGGCAGGCGGCATCTCTGGAGAAAAGGAATGGGTGACGTTTCGGGTTTAGACCCTTCTTCAGACAGTTCATTAGGGTTGTTCAAGAGATTGATGATTGTTGAGAGCAGGAATTCTTAAACCAGTTGGTCACGGTTTCCAGACTTCTATACGTTCTTCCCCACGGTGGGAATGAAATGAGAGCATGGCCAGGTTGGTGTGGATCTTTGATGATGCTGGTGACTACTTTTTTGAGGCCCACAGCTGTCATCCAAGTCGACAATGGACCTTCAACTGGTGAACGCCAGACTAGAGTATAATCTCCAAAAACAAATAAGGGCCTTTTTGAAAAGAGACATTTGAAAGTAAATGAAGCGATTGGTGAAAACTAGATAAATAATTGATATTTTAAAAATTAACAGTTCATGTCCTGAAACTGAAATGATTTCCAATAATTTGAGATGTAAATATGTAATGACAGTGACTTCATTGAACCTTTGTCTGTTTATTGATTCTCTCTGCTAACTGTAATGTGCAGTGGTTCAATTTTACATTCAGGATGTCTCTTTACTTAATGATTTTGTTAAAGTATTTATAACAGAATATTGAGCCTGTGATGAGAGAGGGATAATCTATCACTAATGATGCTTGTGTCAAAACAGCACGGGAGTTATGTTTCCAATTTTTCCTTCAGCTTACTTTGCACTTAATAGATTCAATAAACCCTTCCTAAAGAAGGGTTGCAATTGTAATTTGTGGAGTTAGTAATTTGTGAAATTGTGGAATCCTTGTGTGCAGTTTTGGTCCTCAAATTTGAGGAAGGACATTTTTGCTATTGAGTGCAGCATAGGTTCACAAGGTTAATTCCCGGGATGGTGGGACTGTCATATATTGATAGAATGGAGTGGCTGGGCTTGTATATTCTGGAATTTAGAAAGATGAGAGGGGATCTTATTGAAACATATAAGATTATTAAGGGTTTTGACACCCTAGAGGCAGGAAACATGTTTCCTATGTTGGGGGAGTCCAGAACTGGGGCCACAGTTTCAGAATAAGAGATAAGCCATTTAGAACGGAGATGAGGAAAAACTTTTCCACACAGATGGTTGTGAATCTGTGGAATTCTCTGCCTCAGATGGCAGTGGAGGCCAATTCTCTGGATGCTTTCAAGAGGGATAGCGGAGTCAGGGGATATGATGAGAAGGCAGGAACGGGGTACAGATTGTGGATGATCAGCCATGATCACAGTGAATGGCGATGCTGGCTCAAAGGAATGAATGGCCTACTCCTGCACCTATTGTCTGTTGCATGAAAGTCTGTGAACAAATGGCTAGAAGTGTATACAGTATGAAGGGACTTGTTCCACAATGGTCAGTTTGCATGAAATCTTTTCACCAATATATTCGGAAATAATAGAGTACAGATTGATCTATCTCATGGTCTTTTACCCTAACTGGGAAGTGTACTACAATGAAATGGTGCCATTGACACAAGGTTCTGGTTTCACTTCGATCTGCTGGCACATTTCTAGGACAGACAATTGCTTCCACAAATTACAGACTGCAAGCTGATCCAAGGGCGAGCTACAGCTGTGTGTGATTGTGTTGTATACGCCCACTGTTTCCCACAGGGCTGTGTCACGAGGGGATCTACAGGAAGAACGGAGCCAAGTCACGCATCAAACTCCTGATGGAAGAGTTCCGAAGGGACGCCAGGAACGTGAAGCTACGGACAGGCGAGCACTTCATTGAGGATGTCACCGATGTCCTCAAGAGGTTTTTCAGAGAGGTGGACGATCCAATCTTTCTGACGGAGCTCCATCCACAATGGAAAGAAGCAGCAGGTAAGATGCCACGTGACAATGGTGCAATGTTCTACAGAGACACATCCATTGTCTTCCTTTACTAGAATTTTATTTTTACCAAAAATAAATGTAATCGATACAAACAAACTCACCACCATAATACAGGTAAAAAAAAATTATATTCTTAATATTGAACATTAAATACCTATTTCACCATCATTAAGGATACATTCCACCCCCCGTGGTGCCCAGCAGTCCCCGAAATCCCCCAGGGTGCCTGTGGACAATGCTTAGTCCCTCTCAAGTACCAACCGGGTGCGAATGACTATAACTTTATTGGAGGAACCTACTTGATTACGTTGGTAGTTAGCAATGAGATTTGCCAGTGCACCTTCCTATGTCAGCTCTCTACTTGCAGGTGAATTTCTTCTGTCACTGTTAAAGTATTTGGATATTCACTGAATGAGTTTCAACACACTTATTTGGAAATACGGAATGGTAGGGCCCCCAAATGTAATTGTTTATTCAAATAATGCAAATAAATAACCTTACCTTAATACTTCAGGTTACATTTATCAAATCACCCAAAATCATTGTTAAGATAATCTTTGTATGGTATCCTGATACATTTACCCATGAAAACTGCAGATGCTTCAAATCTAAAACAAGAACAGTATATTCTGGGCATTTGAGATCCTCTGACCATCTTTAATCAGTCTCCAGTGGACTTTATCTTGCTCTAAACGTTATTCCTTCTATCCTGCATCTACACAGTGGACGGCTTGATTGTAATCATATGTAGTCTTTTCACTGACTAGATAGCAAGCAACAAAAAAGCTTTTCACTGTACTTCGGTACATGTGACAATAAACTAAGCACACACACACACACACACACACGCACACACACGCACACACACACACACACACGCAGTTGAAGTTTTACGCAGGCAAATGTCGGGCGTTGTGACTCATTTGTTCTCCCTTTCTTTCAGATATTCCTCATAAATCCCAGAGACTGAAGCAATACAAAGAAATCATTCATACGCTGCCACGAGTCAACAGAATGACTCTTGCTGCCCTGATTGGGCACCTGTACAGGTTGGTCTCTTTCAGTTGTCATTTCTGGAGCAGGCTAAAAGTGATCTTTTTGTTTTCTTTTTGGAAAGGACATTCGGCAAGACGTCATCCCTGACATCCCTGATACCTTAAAATGCATACATCTTATCGAGTTGCCTCCAAAAATGTCTTCCACATGCAAGCTTTGTATTATACTGTTAGTCTGAGGTTTCAAGCTAACCAAACCTCCTCTGTGATATTATGATATTAAGCAGTTTAGATGTGAGCTCTACCATTTGTTTTATGGCTTGTTGAAGGTAAATTATAGAACTAATTAAACCAAAATGATGTGCCAAGAATTGTGCGAATGCTGTCCCTCTGAAGGGTCAATGTTGTAGAGTGTTATAGACTTGTACAGCACAGAAATGGCCCTTCGGTCCAAACGTTCGATGTTGACCATGATTCCTATCTACACTAATCCTATAGGCCAGCATTAGGCTCATATCACTCCACTCTTTTCCTATCTATGTAACTGTCCAATTGCCTTTTAAATGTTGTGAGTGTATCTTTCTCCCAACACTTCCTCTTGCAGCTTGTTTCAAATAGCCACCAACCTTTATGTGGAAAAACCGGCCACTCCGGTGTCCTTTCACTCTCTCCTCTCTTACCATAAACCTGTGCCCTCTAGTTTTGGACTCCACACCTGCTGGGAGAAAAGCTCTGTCTATCTTGTCTACACCTCAAGTTCAGAATCTTTTCGTTTGATCAAGAAATCAGTGGATGGACTGAAGTCAGGCAGGTTTGTCCATCCCTTTGAGAACAAGTGGAGTATTAACTTCTCTCTCTTGATCCGAGCAGGGTTCAGAAATGTGCAGACCTCAACCAGATGTGCACCAAGAACTTGTCGCTACTTTTTGCTCCCAGCTTGTTTCAGACCGATGGGAAAGGAGAGCAGGAAGTGAGGATTATCGAAGACCTCGTTGACAACTACGTGACCTTGTTTGATGTAAGTAACCACTGGGGAAACTCTGTTCCCTAATAATAAACAGTGGGAAACTGTGTCTCATAAATGTCTTTGAATAGGTGGCAATGACGACTGATAAGGGAAAGGTAGTTGACATTTTCTATATGGGCTTTATCAAGGTTTTTGAGCAGGTCCCACACGGTGGGTGAGATGTCAGATTCAGATTCAACTTTAATTGTCATTGTCAGTGTACAGTACAGAGACAACGAAATGCAGTTAGCATCTCCCTGGAAGAGCGACATAGAATATGATTTCAATAAATAAATCTATTTACATGCATACAGTCATAGTGTTTTTCCTGTGGGAGGAGTGTGGGGGAGGGGGGGGGTGATTGGCAGTCACCGAGGTACAGTGTTGAGTAGTGTCTGGCCAATGTTGTGGGATCCAGGCTGAGCTAGTCAATTGGATACAAAATTGACTAGCTCGGAGGAGACAGAGGGTGGTAGTGGAGAGTGGATTTTCAAATTGGAGGCCTGACCAGGGGTCTGATGCAGGAATTGGGTCTACTGGTGTTTGTCATACATATTAACAATTTGGATGACATGTAGATGACAAGATGACAAGGCAGGTACATGGATAGGACAGGTCTGGAGGGATATGGACCAAATGAGGGCAGGTGGGTCTAGTGTAGCTGGGACTTGTTGGCCAGTGTGGGCAAGTTGGACCGAAGGGCCTGCTTCCACGGTAACTCTAGGTTCAGTAAGGATGCAGATGACCACCAAATTGGTGGTGTGATGGACAGTGAAGGAGATTATCTATAGCTACAGCGAGTTCTGGGTCAACTGGGAACGTGGGCCAAGGAATGTCACATAGAAATAAACTCTGGCCAATGTGAGGTGAAGCATTTTGGGAAGCTAAATCAGGCCAGGACATGTGCACTAAGTGGCAGGTCCCTGGAGTGAAACAGAGAGATCAAGGTATACAAGTACATAGTTTCCTGAAAGTGGCGACACTGGTAGATAAAGGAATGAAGATGGCATATGGTTGCCTACATCCAACAGAACACTAAGTACAAGAATTGGGATGTCATAATATGCCTAATGGACATTGGTGAGATCACTGTCTTTAAATATGTCTTTAAGCTAGAGAGGGTGCAAAAAAGATTCAGAAAGATGTCTAAAACTGGAGTGCATAGATTAAAAAGGGAAAGGGGAGGGGAATTATTTAAAAATGAAGTGGAGGTCAGGTTTTTCACACAGAGTGTGGTATACTGTACATGTGGAGTCTGTTGCCAGAGGAAGTGGTAAGGGCAAGTACAATTATAATGTTTAAAATACATTTGGACAGCTGCATGGATATGGGCCAAATGCAGGCAAAATGAACTAGCTCTGGAAGACACTTTGGTCATCATGGATGATTTGGGCTGAAGGGGCAGTTTCCATGTTGTGCAATTCTTTGACTCTATGACTGTAGAATTTCTGGGATTTCAATGGAATGATTTGGCATTGGGTGGTTATCTTTGAATGTGTTATAGTCATTGGTGAAAATCAGGGGATGTTCTTCCATTTTAGTTCCGAGTTAGAAAATTTTCATTTGGCACCCAGAGTACACAAGGAAGTTGGGCATTCTAGTTATCTTTTGGGGAGTGTCCGGGTCTCCTTTATTTTAAGATCTTTCAAAGTAAAGATTTCACTGATTGTATGATTATGTTGGAGTTTGCTCTGCGAATGTTTCCATTGATGTAGAAGTCAAGGAACAGCACTTAAATCTAAGGGAGAATGCTGTCATTAATCCCATTGTTTAGTTAAGACTGTTCATCGCCCCTTCAAAGTGCCATCGCTGTTTTGCCAAAGAATGAGCCTGCTGGCCCTTGATCCCTTCATCGCCCAGAGCAAATCAAAATGACCGCTTTAGTTTGACACATCATAATGGATGTCAACTGAGACAACACACCAGAGGAAAAGTATGTTCTTCCACCAGCAAACATTGAATTGAATTAATGTTTTGTTTTGAAAATGTTTGTAATCCTACCAGTACACATGCACCTGTTAAAAAAAACCCCACAATTGTTGCCACAGTCAAGTCAAGTCAAGTCAAGTTTATTTGTCACATACACATACGAGATGTGCAGTGAAATGAAAGTGGCAATGCTCGCGGACTTTTGTGCAAAAGACAAACAACAAAACAACCAAACAAATTATAAACACAATCATAACACACATATTCTTTTACATAATAAATAATGGAAGGAAAACGTTCTGTAGAGTTAGTCCCTGGTGAGATAGGCGTTTACAGTCCGAATTGCCTCTGGGAAGAAACTCCTTCTCAACCTCTCCGTTCTCGCGGCATGGCAAAGGAGGCGTTTGCCTGACCGTAGCAGCTGGAACGCTGGAAAAGGCGGTTACTTTAACAATGTCAGTGTTCCATCTTTAGCGCATGGTCTCAAAGCCAAAGACTTTAATTACTGTTTTGCCTCCGTTTCCTCCGTGATATCGCAAAGGGTGATGGAAAAGTAGAACATAAGAAATACCTGCCTTTATAATTTAAGAGGCAGAAATTTATGGCATGCAGTGGAAAATGAATATGGGTGGATTTTGCAGATGGATTGTGTCATAGATTATTTGTCGTCAAACAGCAAGGAAACAGTCCCTTAGGCTCAATTTGTCCATGGTAATCAAAATGCCCGTCTATGCTTATCCCATTTGCCTGTGTTTAGACCATAGCCCTTTAAACTTTTTTTCTCAATGTACTTGTCCAAATATTTTTTAAACATAATATTACCTGCTTCTATTATCTCCTCTGGCAGCTCGTTCCGTATACCCTCTGTGTGAAATGGTTGCCCTTCTGGTCCATTGTAAAATGTTCCCCTCTCTTACTGTATTAAACTTATTTCCACTAGTTTTAGACTCTCTGTCCTGGTAAAAAAGACTGCAACTATCTACTACATCCATCGCTTGTAATTTAAAAAAACATTTGGAAGGTCATCCCTTAACTTCCTTCATTCCAGGCAAAACAGTCCCAGCCTATCCAACGGGATCCCACTACTGGCCATATCTTCCCATTTCTACACCTTTCTGCTTTCCGCAGAGACCGTTCCCTCGAAAACTCCCTGGTCAACTCGTCCCTTCCCAATGATTTTCCACCCCCTCCCCAGGTACTTTCCCCAGCAACCACAGGAGATGCAACACCTGTCCCTGTACCTCCCCCCCCTCAACCCCATCCAAGGATCCAAACAATCTTTCCAGGTGAGGCAGAGGTTCACTTGCACCTCCTCCAACCTCATCTACTATATCTGCTGTTCCAGGTGTCAACTTCTCTAAATTGGCGAGACCAAGCGCAGGCTCGGCGATCGTTTCACTGAACACCTCCACACAGTCCGTCTTAACCTACCTGATCTCCCGGTGGCTCAGCACTTCAACTCCCCCTCCCATTTCCAATCTGTCCTTTCTATCCTGGTGAGACACAGTGTCAGAGTGAGGCCCAATGCACCCCAGCAGTATGAACATTGACTTTGCTAACTTCAGATAGCCCTTGCTTTCTCTCTCCATCCCCTCCCCTTCCCTGTTCTCCCACTAGTCTTACCGACTACATTTTATCTTTGTCCTGCCCCCTCCCCTGACATTAGTCTGAAGAAGGGTCTCGGCCCGAAACGTCACCAGCTCCTTTTCTCCAGAGATGCTGCCTCACCTGCTGAATTACTCCTGCATTTTGTGTCTACCTTCGATTTAAACCAGCATCTGCAGTTCTTTCATTCACACCCAGTCTATCCAATCTCCCCTGATAATTCAAGCCCTCCTGCCCCAGGAAGTTCCTTTGATTTTTTTTTCTGCATCGTCTCTAATTTTGTCACACCTTTCACTATGGCGTGATCACTAGAATCCACCAAGTGTGGCCTAAACAGCTGATTGTCCAGCGGTAATATGATGCCCCAAGTCTTATACTCACTCTTATAGTCTATGAAGGTAAGCTTGCTAAATACCTTCTTAACTATTCTATCCACCCATGTCACCATTTTCCCGGAGCTGGGGACTTGCACCATAATGTCTCAATGCTCCTGAGATCACTGCAATTTACTGTTTAATTCCTGCCCTGTTTTAACTTCCAAAACCGTAAAATATTTCACTTGTCTGGGTTGAAATCCATCAGCCATTCCCTTGCCCACTTTTCCAGCTGATCTACATCCTGCTATAACCTTAAACTATCTATCATCCCTACCTACTGTGCCATGAATCATTAATGTTGGTGTAATCTGCAAACATGAATCATGCCACCTACTTTCTCCTCCAACCTGTGTTTAAAAAAAAAGTGGCTTGATTGACTTAAGTGTTCAGTAAAGAATTTCTAATTATTGAAAACTTGTCACTCATAGAAAATAGGCACTCATGATTCTGAAGAAGTGTCCTAATCTAAAACGTCTCCAATAGAGAGTCTAAAACTAGTGGAAATAATTTTTGTCCTCTGGCCTCACAATTCATGTATTTTCGCTCCTTATCTTTTGTCTCCTTTACATCTCTGGCCTTTGTCCACCCACCTATTAATCGACCCCCTCAACTGTATCAACCTATCCCTTGCCTGGGTTTGTTGCAACCCCATCGCTTTTCCAGCTTCCTTCCCCCACTACTACAATGAGTCTGAAGGAATGTCATGACTCGAAACGTCATCTAGTCATGTTCCCCATAGAAGGTTACACAAAAAAGCTGGAGAAACTCAGCGGGTGCAGCAGCATCTATGGAGCGAAGGAAATAGGCAACGTTTCGGGCCAAAACCCTTCTTCAGACGGAAGAAGTATCTATGTTCCCCATAGATGTTGCCTGACCCACTGAGTTACTTTGTGTTAAAGAGGGAACTGCAGATGCTGGAGAATCGAAGGTTACACAGAAAAGCTGGAGAAACTCAGCGGGTGCAGCAGCATCTATGGAGCGAAGGAAATAGGCAACGTTTCGGGCCGAAACCCTTCTTCAGACTGATCAGGGGTGGGGGTGGGTGGGGACAAGAAAGGGAAAAGGAGGAGTAGCCGGAAGGCTGGAGGGTGGGAGGAGACAGCAGGGGAGCTGAGGAAGGGGAGGAGACAGCAAGGACTAACAGAATTGGGAGAAGTCGATGTTCATGCCCCCGGGGTGCAGACTCCCCAAACGGAATATGAGGTGCTGTTCCTCCAATTTCCGGTGCTGCTCGCTGTGGCCATGGAGGAGACCCAGGACAGAGAGGTCGGAGACGGAGTGGGAGGGGGAGTTGAAGTGCTGAGCCACCGGGAGGTCAGCTAGGTTATTGCGGACCGAGCGGAGGTGTTCGGCGAAACGATCGCCCAACCTCCGCTTGGTCTCACCGATATAGATCTGCTGACATCTAGAGCAGCGGACGCAATAGATGAGGTTGGAAGAGATGCAGGTAAACCTCTGTCGCACCTGGAACGATTGCTTGGGTCCCTGAAAGGAGTTGAGGGGGGAGGTAAAGGGACAAGTGTTGCATCTGCTGCGGCCGCAAGGGAAAGTGCCCGGGGAGGGGGTGGACCGAGAGGGAAGGGAAGAATTGACAAGGGAGTTATGGAGGGAGCGGTCTTTGCGGAAGGCAGATATGGGGGGAGATGGGAAGATGTGGCCAGTAGTGGGGTCACGTTGGAGGTGGCGAAACTGACGGAGGATTATTTTTTGTATGTGATGGCTGGTGGGGTGAAAGGGGAGGACTAGGGGGACTCGGCCCTTGTTGCGAGTGCGGGGATGGGGAGAGAGAGCAGTGTTGCGGGGTATGGAAGAGACCCTGGTGCGAGCCTCATTTATGGTGGAGGAGGGGAACCCCCGTTCCCTGAATAGTGAGGACATTTCAGATGTCCTGGTGTGGAACGCCTCATCCGTGGAGCAGATACGGCGTAGACGGAGGAATTGGGAGTAGGGGATGGAGTCCTTACAGGAAGCAGGGTGGGAAGAAGTGTAGTCCAGATAGCCATGGGAGTCAGTGGGTTTATAGTGTATGTCGGTTAGAAGTCTATCACCTGCAATGGAGATAGTGAGGTCAAGGAATGGTAGGGAAGTGTCGGAGATGGTCCAGGTGTATTTCAGTGCCGGGTGGAAATTAGTGGTGAAGTGGATGAAGTCAGTCAGTTGTGTGCGGGTGCAGGAGGTGGCACCAAAGCAGTCGTCGATGTAGCGGAGGTAGAGGTTGGGGATGGGGCCCTGGTATGTATGGAACAAGGATTGTTCGACGTAACCTACAAATAGGCAGGCATAGCTGGGGCCCATGCGTGTGCCCATAGCTACGCCTTGTATTTGGAGGAAGTGGGAGGAGTCGAACTCGAAGTTATTGAGGGTAAGGACCAGCTCCGCTAGGCGGAGGAGAGTGTCAGTGGCTGGGTATGGGTTGCTTCTCTGGTCGAGGAAGAACCGGAGGGCTGTGAGACCATCGTGGTGGGGGATGGAGGTGTATAGTGATTGGACGTCCATGGTGAAGATGAGGGGGTGAGGGCCTAGAGAATTGAATGCGCGGAGACGACGGAGAGTGTCTGAGGTGTCTTGGACATAGGTAGGGAGGGATTTAACCAAGGGTGATAGGATGGAGTCAAGGTATTTGGAAATGAGTTCGGGGGGGCACGAACAGGCGGAGACAATGGGTCTTCCGGGACAATCTGGTTTGTGGATTTTAGGGAGAAGGTAAAATCGGGCTGTGCGGGGCTGGGGAACGATGAGGTTGGAGGCTCGGTCGGGTAGGGCATTGGAGTGGATGAAGTTGGTGATGGTGCTGGAGATGGTGGCCTGGTGCTCGTCAGTGGGGTCATGGTCCAGGGGTAAGTAGGAGGAGGTGTCCGATAGTTGGCGCGTGGCCTCAGCTTTGTAGAGATCGGCGCGCCAGACTACCACGGCACCTCCCTTGTCAGCGGGTTTGATAACCAAATCTGGGTTGTTGCGTAGTGAGTCGATGGCAGAGCGTTCCTGTGGTGAGAGATTGGAGTGAGACGGGAGTGGAGAAGTTGAGGCGGTTGATGTCGCGACGGCAGTTATTGATAAAAAGTTCTAAAGCCGGAAATTGGCCACGAGGGGGGTTCCACGAGGAGGGGGTGCGTTGGAGACGGGAAAAGGGGTCATCAGTGGGGGGCGAGGACTCCTTCCCATGGAAGAAAGCTGTGAGGCGGAGGCGACGGTAGAAGCGCTCCAAGTCGTGGTGGGCGCGGAATTCATTGAGGTGGGGACGGAGGGGGACAAAGGTAAGACCTCTGTTGAGGACGGACCGTTCGGTGTTGGAGAGGGGGAGGTCAGGGGGGATGGTGAACACTCGACAGGGATGGGGGTTGGGTCCGGAGGAAGGTAGGTGGGGACGAGGCGATGTGTGGTGGGGGGTGGTGGTGGGTGGTCAGGGGGTGGGGGGTGAGAGGGCTGTGGTGTGGGTGGGGAAGAGCAGGGGCCACACAGTTAGAGGGGGTGGGGGGGAGGAGACTTACAGTTAGAGGGGGTGGGGGGAGGAGACTCAGTCGAACTGCCACTGAGGTGAGCAAGGCTGGGTCGACTAGCACTAGGACCCAGTGGAGTCAAACCCAGGAGAGAGGGAGTGAGCAGCGTGAGGGCTTCAGGCCCAGTGGAGAGTCCAGGCTCCAGGTAAGGCGACGGCTGTTGGTTGTAGGGGGGAGGTGGAGTGGCGCGGGTCAGCGGTCCCGATGGTGGTGGTCCAGAGGCGTGGGCCAACGGACCCGATGGTAAGAGTCCGGTGGCGCGGGTCAGCGGACCCGATGTTCGGCGTCGATGGTCGGTTGAGTCGGGGTCCGCGGGCGATTTGTGGGAGGTCCCGGTGGGCGGATGGTCGGCGCGGCGGCAAGGCTCGGCTAGCCCGGGAACGCGACGAGATGAGCGGGGTGCGGTGCAGCGGCCATGCTGGGAAGGCCCCGGTCCCGCGGCGATGCCCGGTGGGTCGGGGTCGGGTCCGGCGGCGATGCCCGGTCGGGTCCGGCGGCGATGCCCGGTAGGCCGGGTCCGGCGGCGTTATTGGGGAGGCCCGGTGAGACGGCGGCGTAGGGTAGGCCCGGTGCGGCGATGAGGCTAGGTTGTCCCAGAGAGCGGCGAGGGTCGGAGGAATCGGCGGGGAGAAGAAAGTCGGAGTTACCGTAGCGGCGAGGCTGGGCGTTATCGGTGGGCAGGTGAGGGTCGGCGGCGGCAGCATCAGCGCGGAGGTCGGTGGAGGCGGCGTCCTGGTGAGTGTTGAAGGCGCTCCTCGTGGCCAAGATGGCGTCGCGGGACTCGGGCAGGCGATGCAGGGCAGAGTCGGGGCCCGGAGTCTGCGGGTGTTGCGGGCCGTCGGGAGAGGCCTGGAGGCGGGATAATTTGAGGTCCTTGGTGTAGTTCAGATGGGCCAGGACTTGTTGATTGAAGCGGTGGATCTTCCGGCGGATAAAATATAATTGGGGTCCGTTGCAGGTCTGGGTAAGTGAGGCCTGAAGTTCAGGTAGGGTAGATGTGAGTTCCTGCTGGTGCCGACGCATCGCGGCCAGGGTGGATCTCAGTGCCCGGTTGGAGAATTGCTGGGTATGCTGGTAGATGGCCAGTCGGTACTGATGGTCCGGTTGGGGTCCGAACTGGGAGGTCGGGAACTGTAGCTGGAAGCCATGGGGTATGAGATGGAGGCGCAGGCAGGCCCCGAGGAAGCAGATGTGGCTGTGGTATCGAGTCTGGGTAAGAATGTGGTCGTACAGTTGGAGGGCAGGAGGGATCACAGATGGGGGACAGTTAGAGAGGAGGTTGTGAAACTGTCTCCGGAGAGAAGAGGAGAACTTCTTCAAGGTAGGCATATCTTGAAGAGATAAAGAGATTACTTTGTGTGCTTTGTGTGCTTTGCTCAAGATTCCACCATCTGCAGTTACCTGTGCCCACAACACATTGTTGCATCTTTGTGCTGATGCATTCAGATGGCATGTTCATTTGCTTACTGGTTTAAAACATTGTTTATTCTATAAGTGGGGGGTTCAGAGAGTAACCCTGTGTGACCTATTGTTCTTGTCTGTGGCAGATTGATGATGAACACGTGACACAGATAGATTTGGAAAACAGTTTGATCACGACATGGAAAGATGTGCAGGTAGGTGGCCAAGCAAACCTCACCCAAGAGCAATGACTGGTCACTGTATTCAGCTGAAGATAGGTGTAAACTATATATAAATTACACATGAAGTCTACATGACAGTGTGTAGTAAAAGAATGTGAATTGAAACAAGACATCACCGATTAGCTTCAGGGGGAATTTAACTCTGAAAAGGACAGCAGCAACCAAAATATATATGGCAGCCGCAACATATTAAAACATTCCAGGAAGCTTGAAACTTAAGATAGTCAGCAAACCCACCTACCAATCTATTAGCACAGGGAGGGGAAGAAAATAGAGTAGGTGAGAATAAGAGACAAATAGTTTACACAGTGCCTTTCAGATTGCATTCAGGGTATTCTAAGGCTATTACAGACAGCAAAATACAGTACATGTCAGGGAGTGGGTGAGTATAGCAACCTAATGTAAGATCAAACCAGATAATGTGTACAGGGGTAGCACAGTGGCGCAGTGGTAGAATTGCTGCCTTACAGTGCCAGAGACCCGGGTTTGATCCTGACTACAGCTGCTGCCTTTATGGATATGTTCTCCCCATGACTGCATGGGTTTTCCCCGGGTGCTCCAGTTTCCTCCATGGTGGGCCAGAGGGCCTGTTTTGTGTTGTTTCTCTAAAGTAATTAAATCTTTTTTTTAATCTAGTCTCATAGCCTACCATAGCCATTAACTTTTTTGATTGCAGCAAACCCATCCAGTTAATTCATTATGCTTCAGGAAATTTATCGTCCTTGGGTGGTCTGGTTTATATCGTATGATCTGGTTTCGAGACCCAAAACGCCACCTATTCATGTTCTCCAGAGATGGTTCAGGTCGAGTCCCGAAACATCATCTATTTATGTCCCCCAGACATGTTGCCTGACCTGCTGAACTACTCTACCACTTTGTATCCTTTTGTGTATTAGCCAGCATCTGCAGTTCACTGTTTCTACCATCCTGCTGAGTGATGAGTTAAGAGTCCTGTCCCAAAACGTTGCCTGTCCATTTCCCTCCACAGATGCTGCCTGGCCCATTGAGTTGCTCCAGCAAATTATTTTTTTGTTGATTAAAGTTATAGAGCTTCTATTTTAAAAATTAAATTGATAAATATTAACTGCTAAAAATAAATCCCAGATTGATACACTATATTCATTTGTAGGTCGTCGATTTCTATCCCTCCTAACAGTTTCTTTGGTTTACAGCTTTCCCAGGCTGGGGATTTGATCATGGAGGTGTACGTTGAGACAAAAGCAACTGACAGTTGTATGACCCTCAAGGTAGGTTTGCTGTCATATTTTCAGCTGAAGGTACCGACTCCACCGAGGCCACGCCGACCATCAATCACCCCTTCACACTAGTTCTATTTATCTTATTTTCTCATCCACTCAATATGGAAAATGTGGAATTCTGTTAACCTTCAACGAATAAAGGACAGTGAAAGACGTGGCCAGAGAGTACTAAACAATCTAAGTGTACTTCAGCGAGGAACCCATTCTGTCTTATGTGTGACCAGACACCCACTGATGTGTTGATTCTTGTATACTCTCAAAAATGACCCAGCAAGCCACCCAACTAGTGATAACTAATTAAGGATAGACAATAAATGGCGACTTTGCCAGCAACCCCAGATTCTGAATAATTATATAGGATGAATTTGGTGGAAAGGAATGAAGATGGGTTAATATTTGCATCTGTACTGTTTCTTGAACTCCTTCTGTTAGCATTAGCTATGTGTTTGTCAGGCCATTCTGGGTTGGTCATATTGCAAAATTATTTCTGATGGCATTGTGGCACAGCACGGCGGAGTCTATTTGGAGGTTGTAGTGTGTAATAGCCTGATGGTTATTGGGAAGAAGCTGCTCCTGAACCTAGATGTTAGAGTTTTCAGGCTCCTTTTCCTTCTTCCTGATGCCTTAAAGCGCCAGAGATCCAGGTTTGATCCTGACTACAGGTGCTGCCTGTATGGAGTTTGTACTTTCTCCTGGAACCCGTGCTGGTTTTCTACGGGTGCTCCGGTTTCCTCACACATTCCAAAGACGTACAGGTTTGAAGGTTAATTGGCTGCAAAATTGGCAATTGTCCCTAGTGTGTGGATAGTCCTAGCATACAGGGATCACTGGTCGGCGTGGACTCAGTAGGCCAAACGGCCTGTTTCCGCGCTGTATTCTTAAACTAAACTAAACGAACCTGACTTTGCAGGTATCACCTACAATGACATCAGAGGAACTGACGAATCAGGTGCTAGACATGAAGAACATGTTACCAGGAGAAAGAGAGGTTTGGGTCACCTTCGAGTGCATTGAAAACGGTGAACTGGGTAAGTGTCAAAATCCTGTCACATGAATGTTTGTGAGAAAGTGTGTCGGAATTTATATTTTGCCGCTATATTTAATATTCATGATTGCAACATAACTCCAATCTCTCTAGAAATGCAAGGAACAGCAGATGCTGCTTTACAAAAAAAGGCAAAGTCAATATATAATACACACACACACACACACACACACACACACACACACACACACACACACACACACACACACACACACACACACACACACACATAATGCACACACACATAAATAAATAAACAATAATAGTGCAAATTTAAAAATAATGGCCCCATATCTATATGGTTCGGTGACTATTTGGAGGTTGTAGCGTGTAATAGCTTGATGGTTATTGGGAAGAAGCTGCTCCTGAACCTAGATGTTAGAGTTTTCAAGCTCCTTTTCCTTCTTCCTGATGGCAGTGGGGAAATGAGTGTGTGGCCAGGGTGGTGTGAATCTCTGATAATGCTTGCTGTTTATTCCCTTATCATGTATCTGTACACTGTAAATGGCTCGATTGGAATCGGATTCCACTGACTGCTTAGCACGCAACAAAAGCTTTTCATTGTATGTGACAATAAACTAATCTTGTTTAAGAAGGAACTGCAGATGCTGGAAAATCGTCTTTTTGTGGCAGTGACTCTTGTACATCCCTTCGATGGTGGTGAGGTCAGTTCCAGTGATGGAGTGGGCAGTGTTCACACAAATTTCCTGCCCTATCCCCACATCCCTCGATTCTTCCAATAGCAACTTATCCAATTCTGTATTGAGCACAAAATATAGATCAACAGCTTTCTGGTTGCAAGAAGCCTGCAATGATGTGAGCAGAGTGAATGTAGATAGAAACATTTGTAATTCTGAGGTTCCTGTATTCTAATGCCACTTCACTAATATTGGTCTCCTGTACTTGTGTGGAGATGAGAGCTGTGCTTTTTCCCTGATGGTCGTCCTCTTCAATAAATTTGCTCATTTCCACAGAGAGACCTCTCCACTCGAAGGAAAAGGTTCTGGAACAAGCTCTCCAATGGTGTAAGTTGGCAGAACCCAGCTCAGCTTATCTGGTAGTGAAGAGACTCCCGGAAGAAGGAGGAAACCTTTACTCAGGTAAGAATTCATGAGAACTGCTCACTCACGACACTAGGGACCCCCGGGTTCGATCCTGACCTTGGGTGCTGTTTAGAGGTACAGAGATACAGCATGCAAATAACCCCTTCAGCCCATCGAGTCCATGCCATCCACCAATCACCTAGAGAACAAAGTGCTAAAGTGCTGGAGGAACTCCACGGGTATGGCAGCATCTGTAGGGAGAATGGATGGATAATCTTTTGCGATGTTAAGGTATATATCAGAACCATCATCAAAGATGACAGTTTAGAGATACAGATACCGCATGGAGAAGGCCCTTCGACCCACCGAGTCCACACGGACCATCGATCACATATAAACTACTTCCATATTATTCCACATGCATTATGCACACTACAGGCATTTTACAGAAGTCAATTAACCCACAAACGTGCATGTCTTTTGGATCTGGGAAGCAACTGGAGCACTTCGAGAAAACCCACAGGGAGACGTACAAACTGCGTATAGACAACACCCATAGTCTGGATTGAACCCGGGTCTCTGGTGCTGGGATGCAGCAGCTCTAACACTGCGACATTGTGCCGCCCATATGTGCTGTCTGTGTGAAGTTTGCATCTTCTCCCTTTGACCACTTGGGTTTCCTCTGGGTGTTCCGATTTCATCCCACATCCGAAAGACATGCAGGGATGTAGGTTATTTGGTCTCTGTAAATTGCCCCCTGGTATGTAGGGCTGGATAGACCATGAGAGATTGGGCAATGTCCTCCTTCCAGTGTTCTTCATTCATGGGCTTCCTGTGGAACCTTGTACTCCGGAGGAGATATTTATCCTTTTCATGCATTATTTATCTATTTATATTAATATTTATAAACAATCTAATTCATCATAACAAATTTCACGTTTCCTTTGATAGACGAAAGAAAACCATGTGCCCATTGAGTCTAAGCCAGCTCTCAATGCAGTCTCACCAATCCCATTCCCCCACAACCTATTTTCTCTCACATACCCATGTAGACGCAGTCCAGACCACCAATCAAACTAACCTCCCTTACATTGACTCCATCTATACTTCTCATTGCCTTGGCAAGACCACCAGCTTAATCAAGTATGAGGTACACCACAGACACTACCTCTCTTCTCTCCCATCAGGCAAGAGCTACAGAGTTTTGAAAATGCGCATCTCTAGTTCCAGGAACAATTTCCTCCCAGCTGTTATCAGGCAACTGTACCATTCAATCACCAACTACCTCATTGGAGACACTCAGACTTCATCTTGCACTAAATGTTATTCCCTTTATCCTGTATCTGTACACTGTGGATGGCTGGATTGTAATCATGTATCATCTTACCGCTGACTGGATAAAACACAACAAAGAAGCTTTTCACTGTACACTGCTGCACATGACAAAAAACTAAACTAAAACTAAAACTTACTGTCATATCTTTGGGATGTGAAGGGAAACCAGAGAAAACCCATGTTCACGCAGGAAGAACATACAGGTTCCACAAAGACAAAACTGCTAATCAGGAATTAACTCAACACATTGGAACAGTGAGGCAGCAGGTTTTCTGACTGAGTCACCTGAGATAGAGTTTGTTCTATTAAGTTGAATGTGCTAAGCCCATGTCATAAGAAATAGGGGCAGGAGAACATAATTTACCCTTTCAAGGGAAACGTGCAACTTAGTAGGATCTTAGTTGACCTGACCTCAGCCCTAATTTCCTGTCTATTTCTAAATGATGTATTCACGGGTGTGGCCACAGGGGGAGATGGCAGCCCTACCGGCAGTCGGTTTGTCTTTTCATTCTTTTTGCTATTTATTTATTTTTGAGTTTGTTCTAAGTTTGTTTTATTGTTCTTCGGTGTGTTTTATGTGGGGGGGAGGGGATTGGGGGAAACTTTTTTCATGTTTTTACCTTCCCGGAGATGTGATAGATTTTCGGATCACGTTCTCCGGGTACTGCGGCCTACAATCGCTGGAGCTGGAAGCCTCCTCGGACTGTCGTGAGCCCCACCCCAGGGCGCGGATTTAACATCGGAGCGGGTCGCTTGCCTGGGATCGCTCCCACCATGACCACCGCAGACTGTAACATCAAGGGCTCGCAGTCTCGGGTGAGGCCGAGTCGGGTGCTCCAACGCTGCGGAGGGCTCGACCAGCCCCGACGTGAGATACGATCACCTGGCGCGGGGGAGCTGACATCCCCCCGATGCGGGAGTGGAGCGCCTCGACGCGGAGGGCCTGAACGCCGGCTACGGGAGTCAAGATCGTCCTGTCAACGGGGGCTCGAGGCCCACGACCGAGGAAGAGCTAGGGGAAGGACTTGAACTTTATTTTGCCTTCCACCACTGTGAGGAGTGTGTAGGAGTCACTATGGTGGATGTTCAATGTTAAAATGTGTTTTGATTGTTCCGTTTCCAAGATGGCTGCCGGAAGGGAGAGTGAACGCTGGCGCGATTAGCTGCCGCTGCTCTCTCTCTGAATTGGGTATTGTTGATGTCCTTACTATTTATTTTTTATTTTTTGTTGTTATATTTTTTTTGTTTTGTTTCATTCCGCTTACATGTTTTGTAATCTGTTTACTAAATTTTGTAAGGTGTCCTTGAAAGTCCTTGAAAGGCGCCCATAAGTATAATGTATTATTATTATTATTATTATTATTATTATTATTATTATTATTATTATTATTAAATAACCCACTCATCTAAATAATCCACAATCCATTTGGGCGGCACAGTGGCGCAATGGTAGAGTTGCTGCCTTACAGATTCAGAGAACCGGGTTTGATCCTGACTACGGGTGCTGTCTGTACGGAGTTTGTATGTTCTCCCTGTAACGTGATGGGTTTCCTCCAACATGTCAAAGATGTGCAGGTTAATTGGCTTCTGTAAATTGTCCCTAGTGTGTAGGATAGAACTAGTGTTTAGGGCGATTGCTGGTTGGCGTTGACTCAGTGGGCCAAAGGAACTGTTTCCGTACTGTATGTCTAAACTAAACTAAATTAACTAATCTATCAAAGAGAAGTCTGCTAATCTTGTTGTTGTGTGTAAACGCTCTAACAAACCAATATGATGGGCATAACTCTCTGTTTTCCTTTATGCAACGTGTGATAGCAACTAAAAATGAGACTCCAAAGTGTGGGGTCTTGAAATGTCGAGAGGAACCACCAAAACTACTGGCTGGGAACAAGTTCCAGGAGCGATATTTCGTTCTGCGAGATCACAAGCTGCTTCTGTTTAAGGATAAAAAGGTAAACTCATGATGTTCATGAAAGTGGTCGGTTATATTATTCGTGCTGAAACTGTTTCGGGAACAGCGGCTAGCTGTGTTAGCCAAATATGCTTTGTTTTGGCCTAACATGTAAGCCATTTAAAAAGTTCAAGCTGCAACCACAGGATATCTGAATTGAAGATTGATCATACAAGTCAGTGGTGAGGCAACACTTGTTCTATGTGCATTTCTGGTCACTCTGTGAAAGGAAGGATGTCATTACATTAGAAAGGGTGCAGAAGGACTGGAAGGCTTGAGTTACAGGGAAAGGCTTGATAGGCTGGGACATTGTTCCCTGGAGCAGGGGAGGCTGAGGGGTTTAGTTTAGTACATTACAGCACCAGAGACCCGGGTTTGATCCTGACTACGGGTGCTGTATGTACCAAGTTTGTACGTTCTCCCCGTGACTGCGCTGTTTTCTCCGAGTGCTCCGGTTATCCCAACATTCCAAAGATGTACAGGCTTGTCGGAAGGAACTGCAGATGATGGTTAAACCGGAGATAGACACAAAAAGCTGGAGTAACTCAGCGGGACAGGCAGCATCACTGGAGAGAAGGAATTGGTGATGTTTCATGTCGAGATCCTTCTTCAGACTCGTTTGTAGGTTGATTGGCTTTGGTAAAGATTGTGAATTGTCCCCAGTGTGTAGAATAGTGCTCGTGTACGGGGATCGCTGGTTGGCAGGGACTCGGTGGTCCAAAAGGCCTGTTCCATGCTGTATCTCTAAATGAAACCAAACAAAATACTGTGCCCAGCAATGATCTTTGCAATCTGCAGGGATATAAAAACTCAGTTAAGCATGTGCAGAGAGCACAAACATTTTATATCCCCATTCCTTCACTTCCAATTGCAGTCTTGTTGTTCCATGTTTGACAGAGTCAGAAATGATCAACATGGCCCTTTGGCCACAATACATGACCAAACATAATGCCAGATTCAATTAAACTGCATTGATCTCTATTCCTCCATTCCCTGCAGATCCACGTACCTAGTTAAAAGCCTCTGAATGCTGCTGTCATTCGTGTCTCCACCACCATCTTTGGCAGCACATTCCAGTCACCCATCACTCTGTGTGAAAACACTAGCCCCGCACATCACACTTAAATTTTGTCCCTCTCACTTTAAAGCTATTACCTCCGGCCTTTACCATTCCCACTCTGACTGTCTACCTGATGTAGAAGATGATACGTTGCACATTTTTGGACCAATTTCTGCTAGTCAGTGTCATGAACGTTGATGACATCAATGTATGTCGATATGAAACTGCAGAAAAGGGTATTTGTGCTGGAACGAGTTGTGGCTGGAAATGTGATTTTCTGATGTGCAGAAATCACAAGTGACACGGTGTTGTAAAACATCCAAAACAACATCACCAACAGGCCAATGTTACAACTTTGGCTGACTGGATTAATAAGTGTGCAATGGATGAAGAATGTGAATGTCCTATTTTGCAGAGCTCCAAGCCAGAGCGGGAGTGGTCTGTCTTCTCGCTGAAGGTTTACTTGGGCATTAAGAAGAAGCTGAAAGCACCAACAGTGCAGTAAGAGCATTATTTACAATCTCAGGGGGAGGAGTGATGGGGAGGGGGCAAACAGGGGGATTTGAAATAAAACCCAAATTGCACTGATCAGCTTAGTCATGTTCAGTGATACAAGTTACCACATCTTCAGTCTCCACCTGTTACGAGATCTGTTGCAAGAATGATCAGACTTTATAACCCATAGATTTTTAGAGCACTCTTGGGTGAAATGTTGGAAATCAGTTGCGCAGCTGGTAGACCTACTGTCTCACAGCTCCAGAGGCCCGGGTTCAATCCACACTTCGGGTGCTTCTGGTGTGGAATTTCCACATTCTCTCTGGGTGCTCTGGTTTCCTCCCACATTCCAATATGAGAGGGTTTGAGTTAATTGGCCTTTGTAAATTGTCCTTCGTGTGTAGGGAATGGGAAAGTGGGATCATATTGATCTAGTGTAAACAGGAGATCGATGGTCACTGTGACTCGGCGGGACAAAGGGCCCGTTTTCATGCTGTATCTTTCAAACAGTCAAAACTTAATTCCGAGTCAGCATCTCTAATCAGAGGTTATGCCGGCAATCTGTTTCTATGACTGTATATTCCCTTGGCTCATTATTATAACCAGAAAATTAGTGAGGACGAAAAGAGTGCACACATTTCTGTGCTGATGAAAATAATCAGTTCTCCTGCAGTGTAGTGTTCTAAGGATGGTCAATTTATTGAATATATGCTATTGTGCAACATACCATGCGGTAAAATCTTGTTTCCATAAGGAGTGTATCATTGTCCTGTTCTGATGCCATGCTCTGGTATCTCTGTTTAAAAAAACAAAGTACTGAACATTAGCATTTGAATTTATTCTCTTAATTGTACTAATGGATCATTTTCATTTGTTATATAGGTGGGGGTTCACAATTTTTATGGATAAGCAGCAATGGTAAGTAAACATGGACGACTCTCCCACACTTTGTTCTGTTGAAGGTCTTAGTGTGATCCATCCACACTGAGGGTCTTGCACCTAGGTTGCTTCAGGTGAACTCTAGTTTAGTTTAGTTTAGTTCAGAGATACTGCATGGAAACAGGTCCTAGGGCCCACAGAGTCTGTGCCGACCAGCGATCCCCATACACTGGTACTATCCTACACACTGGAGACAATTTACAATCTTTACAAAAGCCAATTAACCTACAAACCTATACGTCTTTGGAATGTGGGAGGAAACCGGAGCACCCGGGGAAAACCCACGCAGTCATGGAAGAAAACATGCAAACTCCGCACAGAGAGCACTCGTAGTCAGGATTGATCCCGGGTTACTGCTGCTGCACCACTTTGTCTTGAAATTGAAAATAGATTCACACAATAAATGTCAGTGAAGATTTTGCTGTAAACCCAGCTGAAACTTTGAACAAAGTTGCAGAAAGACTTGGCAATGATAAGTGTTTAGGAATAGACATTGAAAAGGTGGATAGAGTTTTTGCAGCCTATGGACAAGGAGCTGAAATGTTTTTGGTCATCAATGAGTTTTGTCGTGTGCATTGGGTACATCAAGTAGATTCACAAAATACCAAGAGGGAAAGGGTTGAAATCTAACATCATACTGAATTTGCAGAAGTTGAACATAATTCCAGGTGGGATTTTCACTGGTCCATAATTGCAGGAAGAATTTTCACTAGTCTCGTTTGGAAGGCGGTCTTACTCCACCAGTAATCAATTCCTGTAATTGCCAAAACTGCAGATACATATGTTCACCAGAAGAGCTTATTTCTCAGTAATTCAATACTGTTTCATTTGTCTCATAAGCAACTGCACAATGAAATTATTTTTGCATATATAAGTCCAAAGTCTGCTACGCCCAGGTGCTCAATGTACCGGCCTCCATTTTAATCTATTTTGTTTATAACCTTGATGAAAATGTACAATTATTGAACACACTCTTGTTCTTTCATATTGCACAACTTCAAACAGGCAACAGAGAGGTAGTCAAGGTGGTTAAGGGATCTGTCAAGAAGCAAACGTGGCTAAGATGCTCAAAACTAGCATGAAATACCACTTGGCCAATGTCTAATTGAAAGGTCGAACAAGTCGACAACATGGAATGCGCATCTGCAGAACCCATGATGGGAAGATTAAAGCCATTCTTGGAGCTTGTTCTACTAAATCTTGGCTTTTAATCATGAATGAAGCTGTTGAGTCCAAGTAGTCATGGAGCCATTCACCATAGAAGCAGGTCCCATGGCTTCCCATCTACATACACACACAAGTACCTCTTTATACTAATCTCATTTATCAACATTAACTCACCATGCCTTGGCAATTAAAATGCTCATCCTGAGGCTACTTGAATTCTGTACCTCCACCTTCCCTTCAGGCACTGTGTTCTAGAAAAAGCCATTTCTCTTTTCAAAATATCTACCAACATGAAATATGTTAATGCATTTAAAAAAAATAGTAGTTTCTCTTGAAGTTAGACACAAACTGCTGAAATAACTCAGCTGAGCATTTTGTGTATATTTGGTGTAAACCAACATCTGCAGTTTCTTTCTACATATTACAGCTTCTATTGTGCCTTCAAAATCCCATGCCATTTACAGGGACTTATCAAGTGAAATTTGATCACAAGATAGAAAGTAGACACAACATTAAAGCTGTGAATTAGAAGATCTGTCTCTTAGGTGATACTGATAACAGAGGTGAGGTGAGTTAAGGAAGGATTTTAACCCAAAACAGTTGAAAGACCTCACATGAACTACAACACAAAGCAAACTGGAAATTTGCCAGACATCAGACGTGCAGAGGCACAGAGAGCTCAGAAGGTTGAAGGTTGCAATGCAATGTGTTTTGGAATTGCAATGTTTCACAACCAGGTGAAACATTGATGAACGAAAGAAAAGGACAGAATCACTGGAGTGTAGATTGTTATGTTACTGAATTACTGCTTGACTGTGCAGTCAGTTCTGTCTGTGGTATTCTTCTGCCACCTAGTGACTGAACACAATTCATGCCATTAATATAGGCAGTCCTATATAGGCAGTCCCTGAGTTTAGTTTAGTTTAGATATACAGCATGAGAACAGGCCGTTTGGCCCACCGAGTCCACGCCGCCCAATAATCACCTGTTCACACCAGTTATAAATTATCCCACTTTTACATCCACTCCTTACACATTAGGGTGGCATCTGCAGTTCTTTGTTTCTCTCTAAATATTTTGAAAAGTTGTGTAATAGCCTTTCTGCTGACACAGTATTTATTGGTTTTAAACACCATGATTCCTCTATTCCTCAGTTCTCCTTGGGATGTGATCATTTATTACGTATGTTATAGAGTCATACAGCCAGGAAACAAGTCATCAGCTCAATTAGACCATGCCGGCCAATATGCCCCATCTACACTATTCCCATCTGCCTGTGCTTGACCCAGAACTCTCTAAACCTATACTATCCATGTACTGTACCTGTCCAAATGTCTATTAGACAAGGATAGTACCTGCCTCAACTACCCCCCTCTGGCAGCTCATTCCATATACCCATCACCATTTGTGTAAAAAGGTTACCCCTCAGATTCCTATTAAATCTTTCCCCCTTCACCATAAACTCATGCCCTCTTGGTCTCAATTCCCCTACTCTGGGCGAAAGACTGTGCGTTTTCCCGGTCTATTCCTCTCATGATTATGTACACCTCTATAAGATCATGCATCATCAACCTGCACTCCAAGGAATAAAGTCCCAGCCTACTCAACCTCTCACTACAGGCTCCCGAGTCCTGGCAACAACCTCGTAAATCTTCTCTGCACCCATCCAGCTTGACAACATCTTTCCTATAACATGGTGACAAAAACTGAACATAATACTCTAATGTGGCCTCACCAACGTTTTATACAACTGTAACATGACCTCCCAACTTCAATACGCAATACTCTGACTGATGAAGAACAATGTGCCAAATGCCTTCTTGATCACACTATCTACCTGTGATGCTACTTTCAAGGAAGTTCTAGTCTTATACTTGTCCAGGACTGTTGCCTTGATGGTTTGTTGTTGGATTTCTCTCTCCATGTGGTTTTGATAGTTTGTAGTTGTTCTGTTGCAGGTTCCTGTGCTGTTCAGGACAATCTGAGATGTGGGATTGGACAGCTAGCATCCTTAGATCTCAGGTAAAGAACATCTTGCATTGGTATGGACTTTTATTTTAGTTTTAGAGATACAATAGATAGACAATACAACACGGAAGCAGGCCTTTCAGACCACAGGGCCAGTACCACCAATGATCCCTGCAATTTAACACTATTCTGCACACACTAGGGAAAATTTACACTTATACCAAGCCAATTAGCCTACAAACCTGTACGTCTTTGGACTGTGGGAAGAAACCAAAGATCTCGGAGAAAACTCATGCAGTCACGGGGAGGACGTACAAACTCCATGCAGCACCAATTCATGATTGAATCTGGGTCTCCGGCACTGCAAACGCTGTAAGGCAGCAACTCTACTGCTGCGCCACCGTGCTGTCCCTAACTCTTCTTGTCTGAGTTAAATGTCTAGAGGCATCAAAAATCAACCTTTCAATTTAAATGTTACATTATCTTGTCCTAAGCTGCATGAAAGAGGAATACATTCTAGCATTTATGTTGTGCTTTTTAAAGGCCTTTCTAGGTGCTGTACAACCAATGAAATACTTCTGAAGTGTGCCCACTGTTGTTCTTGTAGGAAATGTGGTGCTAATTAGTACACAAGATCTCACCAACTACAATGTGACGATGATGGAAAGTTATTGGCCAGGATGCCAAGGAATAATTCAAACGTTAATAAAAGTGATGTCATGAAGTCACATAGTCCAGCTGCTTTGGGGCCTTACTTTAATTTGTCATCTGAAACGCAGATGTTCCCAATTAGGCTCTGTTCTGTAAAAGGGATCTATGGCATTTGATAGATCTTCTGTTCCAGGACAAGTCTCCATGTCCATGTTTATTGGGCCCAAGCAGGTATAAACATTTCTACATTGAAGGTATTAAAACTAATTTCCTGAAATAGGTTAGGAACAGAAACTAAAGCTGATGTAGTATAGTATTAGTATGAGGAAGATGCTTTAATGAATAATTGATTCAATCAGCTCTGCCAGAAGAAGATCTGCTCTTCATCCGTTTGTTCTGTTAAGTACAAACTGATGTGTTTAATACATGGTTCCTACTCTTAGAACGAATGTTTTTTTTTTCGTGATGGTACACACGAATACAGTGCATCACCGCCCTTTAAAAGGTTAAATGTCATAATTTTATTTTGCAGCACATGACATTTATATTTATTAATCATTAATCAGCTTTTTGTGTACAAAGAAAACAAAGGTTAGAACCAAGGAGTGATGGGAGGAATGTGTTGATAAATATTCCAGAGTTTGTGCAATAGAACCTGGCTTCTGTGGGACCTTCTTCAAAAGATGTCATCGTCAAATTTATTAACATATGCACAAGTTTACAGGTACAATGAAAATCTTGCATACAGCAGCAGCATCACAGGCTCGACAGCACACGGAAACATAAAATTAGATGTAGATTTATATATACATCACATATCATTTCATTGACCTTGACAGCATGGATCTGATGCAGAAGGTGTAGGATTTCAGTTTTGCATGTGCTTCCTTGTGATCTGCCTGTCTAATGTTGCTTACTTATTCCAGGTGGGAAACAAATGTAATTATCAGCATTTTTCAATCCAACAAATGAAACAACCACGACGGGGCTTATTCACATACCGGTAATTTGCATACAGTTTATGTCACTGTAAACCATATGATTTAGGTCAATACACACAACACTGGAGGAATTCTGTCGGAAGGAACTGCGGATGTTGGTTTAAATCGAAGATAAACAAAATGCTGGAGTAACTCAGTGGGACAAACAGCATTTCTGGATAGAGGGAATGGGTGATGTTTCCAGTCGAGACCCTTCTTCAGACTGAGGAAAAGGATGGGTGAATCCTTTTTCTTCTTCTCCTTTTTCTCCAGAGCTGCTGCCTGAGCTGCTGAGTTACTCCAGCACTTTGTGTCTCCCTTCAATCTGAAGAAGGTTTCTGACCCAAAATGTCGCCAGTCCATTCCCACTGTGGACGCTGCCTGACCCGCTGAGCTCCTCCAACACTTTGTGTCTCCATATGAGTTATTTCCTAGTTTCAGTACAAAGGAATAAATTGATGCTCTTATAACACTCCAATGCCCTTTACAGTTAATAAAGTCTTGAAGCACAGTCAAGGGTACAAAGTGATATTATATTTTCTTCCTTTCAGCATGATGACCTCCGACCTACAATATTAAGACGCCATTCATCGTCCGATTTATTCAAGCAGAAATTTGGAACCATGCCACTTATTTCGCTCCATGGGGATGAAAGCAATGCCATTATGCTATCTGCAAATCAAACTCTGGTAATAGCAAGATTGCTACTCCTGGCCATTTTTATCTTTTAAAACATTAATTGGGGTATTTTGCTTTTGACCTGTATGTCTGATGCTTTCCATTGCGTAATGGAATTTGCCAGATCTCAAACCCATTTACTTTGTTGGTTGAGCCACCTTGTTGAATCCGCTGCCCATATGGTGCTGTTTAACATGAGACATTAAACCAACGACAATCATGAAATGTGGTTACATTTCCATGTCAAGGTGCATTGACTCCATTGTGTAAGACTTCACTCCAACAACATAAGAGGATTCAGTTGTTTCCTACATGAAAGCTCGCTGCTACTGAATTATTACATAGTCACAGAGTCATACAGCATGGAAACAGCCCCTTCATCCCAATTCGACCATGCTGACCAAGATAACTGATCTAAGTTACTCCCATTTGCCTGCATTTGCCCCATATTCCACTATTCCACTAACCCTTTCCTATCCATGTACCTGTCCAAGTGTATTTTAAATGCTGTTATGGTACTGCCTTGGCTACCTCCCCTGGCTAAGGAATGTTCATACTGGAGAGGGTGAGGGATACTGATCTGATTGAGCAACACTTACTCCTTGGGTTATAAGCCTATTCTTGGTGCAACACAGAAAAGGTGAATGATAATGGAATAAAGAGCTATCTGATGTCCCACTCTGTTGTCCTCTCGACACCTCTCGTGGTTCCTTCCATTTGGAATAATATCCCATCTCCGTTTTACTGTGGAAATTAGACCTTTTGTCCTTTTGGGCAAAATGCTTCTGATCATAACAATTCACAGCAAAATTCTCCTCTTAGTCACAGATTATCTTAATATGATAAACCCTTGCCTTCATCACCCAACATTCCAGGTCCAGATTAAGGATGCATCAGGTTCCTCCCTCCCCATTTTAGATGATTGCTTTATTTTAAATAGCTTCTTCAATGAATAAAGTGGTGTCTGAGCATATGTATTATATTTTAACTGTGCAAATTGGAAACCACTCTTTGTTTAATGAAAATAAGGAACTATTACATAGTGACAAGCATTATAAAATGAGTTGAGGTGCATTGTGCAAAGACCTTTCTCTGTGTAGTGTATGTTTGCTGTTTGTACAGTTTTTTATCTCTCTGTTTATGGTTCCTTCCCTCATTTTTGCCTTTGTAACTATGGCGCACAACTGCATTTTCAATAGCAGGTGGAAATTCGTAAGCTCCAAAACCTGCCTCACCCAAATCTTCCCTAATGCCCTGAAGGGAAATTCAGTTTGAATAATCAATAGGAATTCTACACTGGCACATCATGCAACTGATAGAAGAAACACAAGGGGGGGGAGAGAAGGGGAGAGAAGGAATGGAGACACTTTTAAGAAGCCAGACAACTTTTAATAAAGTTTAGCGGGCATTTAACATTACCGGTTAATTTTCCTTGATTCTGAGAACTCCAAAGAGCCAATTAAAATGCCTGGGCAGCAAAGGAGATTGCCCAGGGCTACCTCGATTGCCTATAACTACATGGCGACCCCACTCCACTGCATTACGAGTTCAAAAGAACCATGCCGACCAATTTTTACTCGCATAAGATTTTTCAGCATGCTGAAAGATTTTCCTCAAACAATGTGAGGCCGCGAGTATGCGGGAACTTCTCTCGAGTTTGAAGGAGAGTTACAGTGATCTCCTAGGACCACGTGTCGACCATGCTGCGAATTTGTGGCGAGCACAAACTCTTCTAAACTCGGGAACAGGCCCTTTACACTATTCTACACACACTAGGGACTATTTACAATTTTACCAAAGGTTATTGGTGTAGAAACTATCTCAAGTTATTTTTGGAGGGGAGGGCAGGAAGTTTCAGATTTCCGCCACACTTTTTTGTGAAATGTTGATAAATAATTAAACTTTGCCGGCATGGAGGCGCAGTGGTAGAGATTCTGCCTTACAACTCCAGAAACCCGGGTTTGATCCCGACTACGGGTGCTGTCTGTACGGAGATTGTACACTCTCCCTGTGATCCCATGGGATTTCTCCAGGTGCTCTGGTTTCCTCCCAAACTCCGAAGACATACAGGTTTGTAGGTTAATTGGCTTCGGTAAAATTGTCCCTAGTGTGTGTTGGATAATGTTAGTGTATGGGGTGATCGCTGGTCGGCGCAGACTTAGTGGGCTAAAGGGCCTGTTTCCACGCTTTCTCAAAAGTCTGGAGTCTAAAGACTTTGAAATAGGTTAGTAAGTCAGATTTTGTTGTAATGAAGCTATTTACTATCTGAAATTATACCTCCACAATCTTCCCTCACCCAGATTTACCTGATTTAGGTGCAGTGAGAGCAAACTACAGGCGTAGGGTTTCTAGTCTCAAGAGGCACAGACTGAACAGTGGCAAGATCTTCACTGGTTCACTGGTCAAGCTCCACCCCAGAAACATGATGAAACCTTTGACAGCTGGCAATGCTCGGTTCCCATCTCTACTATCTGTCAACATTAGCCATTCACTATAACTACCTTTGAATAGCTTTGGTTTAAAATCAAACACAATTTTAAATGTAAAACAATGTAACATGAACTCCAAACAATTGAAAGGAGATAATTGACAACATCGAGCGATAAAGTTTGGAATAGTATCAGAGAAAGATAAAGCAAGAGATATCAGCCCATTGAGACCATCCTGGTGATTGTCTTCTTATTTATACTAATCCTACATTAATTTCTTATTATACATATCTTTTTAATTAAAACTATATGCAAAATTGATTATTAAAATAATTATCTATCACAGAATTTTTTTCCCCTTCTATTGCTCGTAATCCTGTAAACATAGAAACATAGAAAGTAGGTGCGAGAGCAGACCACCAGGTCCATCGAGCCCGCACCGCCATTCGCTCATGGCTGAACACTAAACAGACACACTTACCCACAAACAGTAGACACAAGACACAGAACACAAGACACTACCCTCCCCTTTATACCGCTATCACCCCTCTCCACCCCAAGAACCTCGTGATCTCCTGGGGGAGGCAAATTAGTAGTAATTAGTTAAATCACAAACCTAGTTAGGCTAGTAGCTTTCTTTTCCGCTCCCCATCAATCAGTCTGAAGAAGGGACCTGACACAACATGTCACTTAACCGTGTTATCTTGAGATGTTGCCTGACCCGTTGGATTACTCCAGCATTGTTTGTGTTTTTTCAGGCCAAGAGCTTATTTCCCGTGTATAAATGCACGGAAAATTGTAGCTGGACTGAGTTCCTGTACAAGTCCCCAGTACAAGTTCAACAGCAATGCATCTTGACTGATGCAATAGCCATTATGTTTAGGACTTCCTGCATGGGTATGAGTGCAAAAATCCAATCCCTGCTATTCCATCCACGGTAATGTAGGCCAATGAAAGCACCCATTGAAATCATGCTCCTTGCACCCTGCAGCCATGATATTTCCTCTTCATCAGAGACAGAGACATAGAATATTGCATCATAGGTACAGGCCCTTCAGCCCAAATGTCTGTGCCAAACATGATAACAAGACCAACTCTCATCTGCCTGCACATAATCCATATCCATCCATTCTCTGAATATCCATGTGCCTGTTCAAATGTCCCATAAATGCCACTAATGTATCTGCCTCCACTTGGCAGCACTTTCCAGGCACCCACCACCCTCTGTGGAAAAAAACCTGGTCTGTACATCTCTTTGAAACCATGCCCCTTTCACCTTAAAGCTCTGGTACTTAATTAATTCATCAACTTTCCTTTGATCATTTGAAAGGTACCGCATGGAAATATGCACGTCGGCCCACCAATTCCATGCCAACCATTGATCACCTGTTCACACTACTTCCATGTTATCCCACTTACGCATCCACTCCCTACACACTTGGGGGCAATTTACCGAGGCCAATTAGCAAATAAACCCGCACATCTTTGGGGTGCGGGAGGAAACCAAAGCACCTAGAGGGAATTCACAGGATCACTGGGAGAACGTGCAAACACCACACAGATAGCACCTGAGGTCAGGAATGAACCCGGGAATCTGGCGCTTTGCCACTGTGTTGGCCTGTGTATGATATTAGCTAGGAAATAGGTTCTGACTGTCTACCCTATTTAAGCCTCTTGAAATTTTAGAAACTTCTATCTGGTCTCCTTGCAACCCCTGGCGTTGCAGAAAAAACAATCCAAGTCTCTCCATCCTCTCCCTATAGCTAATGCTCCCTAATCCAGGCATCATCCTGGTAAACCTTCTTTGCGCCCTCTCCAAAGGCTCCACATCCTTCCTGTAATGGGGCAACCAGAACTGCACGCAACACTGGAAATTCAGCCTAACCAATGTTTTTTAAATCTGCATCATGACTTCCTGACTCTTATACTCAATGCCCTGACCAATGAAGGAAACATTACCATATGTCTTCTTTACCACATTGTCTATTTGCAGTGTCATTCCTTCAATCCAGAGATGCTGCCTGTCCCACTGAGTTACTCCAGCATTTTGTGTCTATCTTCCGTGTAAACCAACATCTGCAGTTCCTTCCTAGATGGATCACACCTGTCACTGATTGGGAAAGTGATGCTTGGTTCTGCTGTTTTACCTGAATGTTGATTGTAACTGTCCCGTTGATTTCTTGTGCTTTTTTCCTCTGCTTATTGCATTTGTGCCCATTTCCTTCTAGCGACGTCTACATGCTCGGAGAACGCTCTCAATGTTCTTTGTAAGTAAATTTGTGCTCCTGCCTGACAACTACAACACTAAAAAAACTAATCTCACTTTGGACTTGGTGCCTAATGGTCTCAGTAATATTTTTAATACCTCCTACGACGATGCCTCCTCCTTAAGTGTCGCTCTGCTCCCCATTAATGACAGAAAGGTCAGGAGAAGCTGAAAACCAGTCCCAAGGACAGTGCCTGCCTGCCAGCAAACATCAGCACCTTGGACAGTGCTTCGGACTGAGCTGAAAAGCATCCAATTAGCTAGGATTGGATCGACTTGCCTGCATCTCATCAACCCTATTCCTTAAAAACAATGCAGTCCCCGCCGGATGGACGAGAGAGCAGAGGAGAAGAAAGATAGTAAGGAGAAATGGAGAAGGCTGGCATTCTTAGTCTTGGCCCAGTGACTCAATCTTAACCTTGAATAGGAGGGGCTATCGGTCTCAGGCTTGTACCAGCAGCTCAGTTTTGGGCCTGAAGAGGAGGTGCTGGGATTCTTGGGGTTGTCACAGCAACCTAGTCTTCGCCTTGAATAGGTGGTGCTGGCAATAGACAATAGGGGCAGGAAAAGGCCATTCAGCCCTTAGGTCTAGGGATTGTCACAGCGGCTCAGTCTTGGCCTCAAAGGGATGGCACTCCAGCTTTACCTCTTCCGTCCCCTTCCTCATTCTTCCCCATCCTTCTCTCTCTCTCTCTCTCTCTCTCTCTCTCTTCCTTCCTTCTTCCTTCCTTCCTTCCTTCCTTCCTTCCTTCCTTCCTTCCTTCCTTCCTTCCTTCCTTCCTTCCTTCCTTCCTTCCTTCCCTTCCTTTTCTTTCCGTCCTTTTCTTTCCTTTTCTTTCCTTCCTTCCTTTTCTTTCCTTTTCTTTCCTTTTCTTTCCTTCCTTCCTTTTCTTTCCTTCCTTCCTTGCTGAAACTGCATTGGTTTTAAGGTCTAGGGTTGATGAGGTGCAGATGAGTTAATCAAATCCTGCTGAATTGGATGTAGCTGTTGCTCCTCTTGCTGTGGCTTCAACTCAGTGCAGAGTGCTGTCCATGGTTCTAGTGTATTCTGGAAGGCAGGCGCTGTCCAGGGCGTTGCTCTGCAGCTCCACCTGGCCTGATAGCTGGTAACGGGGATCAGAACGACGCTTAGGGAGGTGGCATTGTCACAATCTGTATACACTAATGTCCTAGAGCATGGCTTTGCTTCTTTAAGGGCATGTCCCACTTGGCAATTTTTTTCGGCAACTACCGGCATCATTGACTGATATATCAGGGTCGTCGAAAGATTTTTAACTTTTCAAAATCCAGCAGCGACAAAAAAAATGTTGCGACACTTGAGGAAACATCACACGCCAATACGTCATCACCACTGCATCACGCCGCATCACCTTGCGACTTTTACGGTGTCCTGATACATCAGTCAATGATGCAGAGAGTCGCCAAAAAAAATTGGCAAGTGGAACAGGCCCTTTAGATTGTGTCTGTTTATACACTTGATTTTACATGGTCATTATTTGTTCAGTTTTATCTGTGGTTCTATTTAGATTTCTATTGAAACTTTTGCCACTTTTAAGCTTTTGAGGGTCAGGTCGAAGAAGGTAAAGCTTTTCATTTATACAAAGTGTAGATGGGAGATGCTTCATGGTGACTCTCTGGAATTAAATTTCTTAGCTACATTATGGTTTTCAACCATCAGCAATTATTTTTTCTTCTGTTTTAGAAATTCTCTTATACCAGTCCTCCCTCCTCCCCTCCACATGAAGTGCAGGCAATGGGAACTTCCTGTTTTCAATGTCCTTATCTCTCTAGATTATGTAATTTAACAAATGGATCTTACGTTTGAATATTTTTTAACTTCTGTCTCTTGCCCAGTTAGTCCATTAAATTTCACCTTACTGATCCATTTAATACCTTCCAAATGACACTTAATGGGCAGTCTTCACAAATGAGCAATCACAAGTAGTTTTGTTTGTTATTGTCATGTGTACTGAGGTACAATGAAAAGCTATTTGATTGCCTGTTACCCAGCCAAAGAAAAGAGTGTACATCAATACAATTAAACCATTCAAAGTGCATGATAAATGATAAAGGGTACACCATTTAGCATAAAGATATAACAGGGGAGTCGGATAGAGTCGAATTAAAGATAGTTCAAAGTGCTCCAGTGAGGTTCAGAGGAGGTTAGGATCGCACTCTAGCTGATGAGAGGACTGGCTATTTGCCTTATAACAGCTAAGAAGAAACTGTTCCTGAATCATAAGTTTTGCGTTCTCACACTTCTGTACCTCTTCCTGATGGGAGAGGGGAGAAGAGGGGTGAGACTGGTCTTTGATCATGCTGGTGGCCTTGCTGAGGCAGCATTAATTGATAACAGGACATAAATATTTATAACCCCTGAAACTCCCTGACATGCTGATTTACAAGGGGTGGTGGGGAGAGTGTTTACAAGTCCAGATACTGGCAAAGCAAAGTAATGGGATACACGAGGTATTTACCATTTACGCTCCATACTTCAGGTTGGGACTTTGGCTGCTGTCAGTTCATTATCAATGGCCAAGTTTAAGTTCATCTCTGCTCCAGTTTCTTATGGAGCAGAGTATCAAATACTTACAAAAACCCTTCTGCTGCTTTCCACCACCACTTATATGGGAACTTCGCTTAGACCTCAATCTAAAGTTCAGGAACTGAACATAGAATCCAAAGTAATGGGCAAACTGGTTACAAACTGAAGTGTCATACCTGAGATTATAAATGAAGAAATACCTTAATTGGTGATGTTCCTGCTTCTCACAAGTATTAACGTTCTCCTTGAATGCCTACAATTCCGTTCACTAACATTAACGTGTACTCCTTACTCCTTGCATGAATACATATGTTGCATGCCTATTTATGAGAAATGAATTTGATAAGAAAGCCAGCTTGAATCCAGAGGCAATGCAACAGTGTAGACTACCTTCTGAACTTCACTCACTTGTCTGGCAATTCAGCTTTACTTCTTAAAACAAAACAAAGTGCTCGAGTAACTTAGTGGGTCAGGCAACAACTCCGGAGGACATGAATAAGCAATGTTTTGGGTTGAGCGTTCCTCAGACTGATTGTAGAAGGGGACAGAAAGCTGGAAAAGAGATGGGGGGGGGGGGGGGGGGGGGGGGGGGGGGGGGGGGGTGATAGGTGGACACAGGTGAGGCATGGGGTTTGTTTGGCGGATGGGTGGACAAAGGTTAGAGGTTAAAAGGAGACAAAAGGGTGTCAGACAAAGAGAGAAGAGGAATGAAATGTAAAGCCAGAGAGAGGGGAAAAAGGTGGAAGGGGTTGGGGGGGAAGGGGAAAGGGGGGATGCGTGCACCAGGGTGGGGCATAACAAATAAAAAAGAAAAAAGGCTGTGGGATAATGATTGAGGATAGAAGAAGAATGAAATGTGAAGTGAATGAACGGGATATAGGTGGAGGGGGAAGAGTGAAGTGTGGCGGGAATGTAGGAGAAATTGGTGCACATCCTGGTGGGGTACAGGGAAGAGAGGACGGGTCAAAAGTAATGCATGTATTTATTGGCTAATTACCTGAAATTGAAAGGATTCAGTGTTCATTCCACTGGGTTGTAAAAGTAAGCTACCCAAGCAGAATATGCGGCGCTGTTCCTCCTGTTTGCCTGAGGCCTCATTCAGACAATGGAGGAAGTCCAGGACAGCAAGGTCAGTGTGGGAATGGGAAGCAAAGCTAAAATGGTTAGCAACCAGGATATCCAGCAGGCCTTGGCGGACTGAGCGCAATTGTTCGGTGAAACAGCCGCTTGGTCTCGCTGATTGTAAAGGAGGCGTTTGCATTTTATTGCTTTGCTTCTTTGCAGCCGATGAAGATGCAGCAGGACATGTTTGAAAACCAACAGAAGGAAGAAGATTCCAGCAATGACCCTGTTTATGAAGAAGTGCAGGATGTCAATGTGATGCTGTCGATCAACCCAGACATCTCACCGGTGGACCCCACGCCAATCCTGATGACGCAGATGAAGAGAAACCCAGCCTCAAACTCACCAATACAGGACAAGTTCCTGCAAGAACTCAGTTCAGCCCTTCACAGAAAGAATGAACCCCAATACGATATCACCAAGCTGTAATACCTAGTGGATAGTCCACGGGTTCACTGACTGAATACAGTGTGTATTGTCTTGGGACCACTCATTGTTATGTTGATGCACCATGTAAGCTCAATTATGGAGAGTTTCGGATGTATTAATTTTGCCAGTCTGAATGTGAGACCACAGGTAGAAATTCATTCACAGTCACTTGCTCTTTTCAAGAATGTAGAGTCACAAAGTCAACGAGCCTGCCTTTTTGGAGAATGTAGTATATAACACCTAGTCATTGTAATGTTGTGCACCTCATGTAAATAACCAGGGATGCATTTCCACAGCAATGTTTTAGGTTGATGTAAGATTTTCCTTTAACAGTCTTAATTGAACACTCCTTTATCAATGACCACTATGATCACCGTCACGTATGTGGAAGATGTGTTCAATGTACTTTAAGCAACCTATTTAAAAGGGCAGTTTAAGTCACACATGGTTCTCATAGAAAATCTTCAATTTTGTTGGGAGATTGCCTGAACATACCCCTGACACTTCTCAACGTGTTTCTTAACTGCTTGTTCTGTAATCTTCAGTAAGAGGATGTTATTGAGGATTTTTTTAATGTGAGTTTTCCTAAGGCTCAGTTGAGCTGCACTCTCTGGTTAATCTCTCTGAGAACTTTGGTATTTTCCAGCCAAATTCTGAGCAGAATTCATGTACAAGACTGGCTGATAAACTGTCCTCAAGTTGAAGAAAAGCACCGTACTGATTTATTTATTTCAGTTTGCAGATCCTTAACTACCTTTGTGTCTCCTATCCACTCACTTATGTGAGATTGAAATGAAGTTCACAACTAACTTTCTTGTACTCATTCCTTCTCCATTAGTCTTCTACAGAGTACGAGACACAATAATACTTTCTGTTGAGACAGGTTTAGAATTTCACTGCATCCCAAATTGCAAAGAAATCTGGATAAAAAAGCAAAGAATAGTGATTAAATAAGAATCGGTTCAATATCTTGAAACAGGAAAATAAATCCTATGGTTTGAAATTATTAGGCAATAATGAGTAAGATAGGGGCTTGGTTTAAATAAAGGCTATATTTAAGTCCATGCGCATGCTGCACATTTGTACTAGGTGAAAGATAGTGCTGAACTTACCTGTGGGCATCCAACAGATAATTGGACTGTTACACTTTCTCAACGTTCAGACTAGTTCAACCAATGCACCGGATCTTATACCTCTGCCACAAATTACAGTCATGTGGTCCTATTCTGCTGTAGTTTTGTATGTTTGAGCGAAGGAGGCAAAGGTTGAGCACATTAACAATGATCATGTAATCCTGTGATAAAATATCATGTCAATTACAATGACAGGCAGCAACAGATTAAAGTGGTAACCACACCGGCACATGAAGAAAAACATGCTGCAGGAATCGAGGGCTGAGATTCAGAGAGATGGCGCATCTCTGACATTCAGTCTGAGGCTATTTCTTTCCTCCTTTTCCATTGCAGATGAAGTATGATTTTCTCCTCAGCTTGCTGAAGCTTTGAATGGAGCTTTGAGGGTTGCAACACCAACTCTTTTCCTAAACCTCTCCGCATGTCTCCATGAACTTTTAATCTTAATAATATATTTTACAGTTTGAGACTATAAAGTTTGACATTTCAATTTTTCAGGGTTTCAGTCTAAATTTGAATACCAAGAAAAATCCAATGTTCTTGTTTCATTCTGCTCAAGCTTGAGGAAGAGAGGAGAAGTTTGCCACAGGGAGGATGTTGCAATTTTAAAAATGTCTCAGTGCTTCCAATACCCTTCAATGAGATGCCAGCGCAAAGAGCTATGGCAATTTGTTCCCCAAACTTATAAGTGCTGTCTTCATTTCTTCCTTTTCCTATCTGTAGTGAAAGTGCTGATACATTATTTTATTTTATGACCCTAGCTAGATAATAAGTGTCTAATCTGATCCCTTTATTATCCATTGGATTCTGAACAGCTCTACTGTGGCAAAGTACACTTTTAGCTTGTTGTTGGCTTGTAAAATGTGGTGGTCAACTGGTAGAGGTCAGTGTTGTTAATCACCCGCAAGAGAAGATATGTCCATTGATGAAGTTCACTTGTTCCTGCTTAAGTGTATTTGCATTACATTCCCATGTGTGCAACAGGTTAGCATCTGTGTAAGAAATAGCCAACACCAAAGTGTTTTATGAGCTTTATAGGTCACAATATTCTGTCCTTGTAAATAACGGATAATCTTCAAAAGTGTGAAACCAAATGAATAAAAATGTTGTGTACATTATATATATTATTTTTTACCACTTGTAAAGGGTATGCACAATTTTACTGTAAACACGTATCAAAAACATGACATTTCACTTTTTAACTTTAAATGTAATGAATTTGGATTGCAGTAAAATATGTTGAATTTTCAACCTTAATGTAAACTTCACGATTGTGTAAATACTGTACATTTACATTTTTGTATTATAGTATGGTTACTTCAACTTGCCCAGTGATTTTGGGTGATTCATTCTCATGCATTTATTCAAGGATCAGAATTTGTGTAAAATGAAATGTAAATGCTGGCATGAACTTCTATTAATCAATACATCTATTCAGTAAAAAGTGTCTTGTATGATGATGTCTTTAATCATTCCCCTTTCTAGCTGTAATGAAATTCCTGATACCTATTTGCTATCCCTTTACTATTATGAGTCCATCTTGGCAACAAATATCAAAACTGCCCTTTCTATAGTTCCTTTCACATCCCACCAATGGACTGTATCTACTACTGTTCAAATGAGAAACGTATATTGTCTGAAGGATAACTTCTCTGTTCTGGCTTGACATAGATCCAGCGAATATTTTAATATCAAACCAGAGATAAGGTAGATAGACAATATTATTTTTACCATGGTAGGGTTATCATAAACAAGCGTATATAGTGTAAAGTGAGAGGGAGGATAATAGCTCCTGATGCCTTGAGATACCTGCACTGGAATGTCCAGATCTCAGAAGTAGTATATATTTTCTTGCGAACATGTAAAACAAAAAAGTTAAAAACAAAGCAAAATAACAATTAAATGAACAATAAACCTATACCCAACCCATTGAATAATTTATCCTAAACATCACAAGTTAAATCTTACATGTTCGAAAAGGTGTAGGAGGAGCACTTATTTATTTATTCCTACTCCTTCTCCACTACTCATCAATTAATTCACACTTTATCTCATCTTATATATATATATATATATATATATATACACAAAACATATACATACGCCACATGCATACATACATATATACACACATATGCATGCACACAAACATACATATATACAGTTTATAAACAATTATACAAATTCTATGTACAACGCGAATATCGCACTGTCAATAAACTAAAACTTAACCATCATCACAGGCCTTCCTCAATCTTCTACCTCTTGAAAATAATTTTTTTGCACTTTTTCTTAAACTGAGGAATGGTTGTGCTTTGCTTGATTTCCACATCCAAATCATTTCACAATTTCACCCCACAGATTGAAATAGGTCTTCATAGTTGTATGAACACAAAGTTTCTCTAAATTAAGCTCTCCTCTCAAATTAGAACCATCCTCCCTGTTAAAGAACATTTTTTGTATATTATCTGGTAGCAAATTATTTCTTGCTTTATACATTATTTGTGCTGTATTAAATTCTACTAGATCCATAAACTTCAAGGCATTTGACTTTAAAAACAGAGAGTTGGTGTGTTCACGAAATCTTACATTATTAGCTATCATCATAGCTATTTTTTGCAGTATGCATAATGGATGTAGGGTGCTTTTGTAAATGTTACCCCAATACCTCCGCACCGTAATTTAGATATGGCAGTACAAGTGAAGGATAAACAATGTACAGCATTTTGTGATTCAGAATGTGTCTTGTTCTTCCCAGGTCTGCAATGTTCAACATCTGCAGTCCCTTCCTACACAAGATATTACCAGTGCTGTAGAACTAAATGCTGACTATTCTTCAAACGTGGTTCTGGAGAAAACTCTGTTCAATCTTCTCAAATATCATGCACAAATATATGCACTTTATTTATTTTTTGTTTCCTCACTTCAAAAATATTTAGTCCAGTAGCACGGTCCCAATGGGGCTTGCAAGGATACAGACATCTCTGAACTTTTAACAGGTTAATCACCAGCACACTTTCTCATTTGTATATTTCTTTGAGGAAGTGTTTTGACTGAAACCACTCTTGCAACATTTTCACTCTTGCGACATTTTGGACATGTGTGGATCAATAAATCTCCAGGAACGAACTGGGCGCAGAGACAAGAGATCTGTTTGCCAATATTTGGCCCGTCTCCCATGTACCTGTCAAAGTGTCTTTTAATGGTTGAAATTGTACAAGGCTGCACCACTTCCTCTGGCAGCTCACCCTATATATTCAATGTCCTCTGTGTGACAAACGTACCTCTCAGGTCCCCTTCAAATCGTCTCCCGCTCACCGTAAATCCATGCTCTTTAGTTTTTGACTCCCTTACCCAAGGAAAATGACAGGGTCCGTCCACCTTATCTATACTCTCATGATTTTATAACCTTCTCTAAATTCACCTCTCTGCCTTCAATGCTCTTGGGAAAACAGTTCAGCCAATCCTGTATCTCCTTATAACTCAAACTGTCCAGTCCTGGCAACATCCTTGTGAATCTTTTCTGCACCTTCTCCAGCTCAATGACATCCTTACAGATGGGTGACCAGAACATCGCACAATAGTCCAAGTGTAACCTCACCAACATCTGGTATAGCTTCAAAACTGTGATAGAAATGGTGCTAGCTCTATGCAGAGCGTCAATCAATTCCAACCATCTCATCCCAATAATGTCTTCACCATCCCACACATGTTTAAATTTATCTGCACAATTCACTTTATTAAACCTACAAATGGACTGGGACAGATCCATCACTCAGATAATTACTGTTGAGATTGTATTGTTTGTCACATGGCCATTTGTTTGGCCACCAGTGGAAATTCCCTGCCCATCTTCATAACGTTGCCATGGTTTCAATTGTCCCCTTAATGAGTGATGGGATGGGGCCTTGATAAGATCTCTTTTAATGGTAGAGCACTCTGTTAGATCTGCATTGGCTACTAACATTGGCTCTGGTAATAGCATTCACACATACTACCTACAAGATTGTTTTAAATTTTGTTTAGTTTATTATCATCACGTGCACCAAGGTACAGTGAAAAGCTTTTGTGTTGCATGCTATCCAATCAGCAAAAAGACTGCACAGGATTATAATCAAGCCACCCATGGTGTACAAATAGAGGACAAAGAGTCCTATGTTTAGTGCAAGATAAAGTATAGTAAGGTCTAACTAAAGAAAGTTTGAAGGTCTCCAGTGAAGTAGATGGGAGGTCAGAACCGCTCCCTACATGGTGAGAGGACAATTCAGTTGCCTGATAAAAACAGGGAAGAAACTGTCCCTGAATCTGGAGCTATGAGTGGGGGTTAGTTTAGTTTAGGGATACAGCATGGAAAAGGTGCCTGTGGCCCACCGAGTCCCCACTGACCATTGACCAATCGTTTACTTGTTCCATGTTATCCCCCTTTCATATCCCATACTCTAGGGGCAATTTACAGAAGCCAATTAACCTACAAACCTGCATGTTTTTGGAACGTGGGAGGAATCAGGGCTCCTGGAGAAAATTGGAGCAAAAGCACCTCATATTCCGCTTCAGAAGCTTATCACCCTATAGTATAAACATTGAATTCTTCAATTCCAAGTAAAACCCTTCTAACCATCAACCCCCCTCCTTCCACACTGGTGCAACCCCTCTCCCAACATTTGCTATCACCCCAGTTACCAGGTTGCTAACCCCCCCCCATATGCTCTTCTTTCATCCCCTACTGCCATATTTCCTTCGATCTCCTTTCCTCATCTAACACCCTTTTTTTCCATCTCTAGTCTCTGTCACTTACTCCAGCCATCTTCTAATCAACCCCCCCAGTTGTATCCACTTATCACTTGTCGGACATTGTTCCATCCCCACCTCTATTTTCTAGCTTTAATCCTCTCTACTCCTCTAAGTCTGAAGAAGGATTCAGACCCGAAACAATGTCTGTCCATTCGCTCCACAGATTCTGACGTACTGAATTCTTAAGGCACTTTGTGGTTTGTTCAAGATTCGATCATCTGCAGTCTCTTGTGTCTCTAATATAACTAAGCCATCTGTTTTGGTGATAAATGGTGGCCAGGACAGAAAGATTCAGTGCTCTTCAATCAGCTTTGAGGGATCTTTCCATATCACTGTGAAGTGAAGGTTCATTGGTTTAGCTTCTCATTCCAAAACCAGTTCATTGCCGAGTGTAGCAGAGCATTGCTTAGAACAACTGCTTATGCCCCTTGAGTGAGTATTAAAAAAATCCACTATTTCCTGAGCTGCAAATGCAAGCTCTGAATCTTGACAAGCTGAAGGAATCCAAAGGTTGCAGATATCAGTGCGACCAGCAGAGGGGGTCAGCTGCACAGTGAACACACTTCATTGTCAAAGTCCTCAGTAGATGCATCAGGCTTAAGACAAGAGTCAAGGGTCAAGAATGTTTTTACTGGCATGTGTCACCAAATGGAAAAATTACATTGTTACTTGCAGCAGCACAACAGATATAAAAACATAGAAACATAGAAAATAGGTGCAGGAGTAGGCCATTCGGCCCTTCGAGCCTGCACCACCATTCAATATGATCATGGCTGATCATCCAACTCAGTATCCTGTTCCTGCCTTCTCTCCATACCCCCTGATCCCTTTAGCCACAAGGGCCACATCTAACTCCCTCTTAAATATAGCCAATGAACTGGCCTCAACTATCTTCTGCGGCAGAGAATTCCAGAGATTCACCACTCTCTGTGTGAAAAAAGTTTTCCTCATTTCGGTCCTAAAAGATTTCCCCCTTATCCTTAAACCGTGACTCCTTGTTCTGGACTTCCCCAACATCGGGAACATCTTCCTGCATCTAGCCTGTCCAACCCCTTAAGAATTTTGTAAGTTTCTATAAGATCCCCCCTCAATCTTCTAAATTATAGCGAGTACAAACCAAGTCTATCCAGTCTTTCTTCATATGAAAGTCCTGACATCCTAGGAATCAGTCTGGTGAACCTTCTCTGTATTCCCTCTATGGGAAGAATGTCTTTCTTCAGATTAGGAGACCAAAACTGTACGCAATACTCCAGGTGTGGTCTCACCAAGACCCTGTACAACTGCAGTAGAACCTCCCTGCTCCTATACTCAAATTCTTTTGCTATGAATGCTAACATACCATTTGCCTTCTTCACTGCCTGCTGCACCTGCATGCCTACTTTTAATGACTGGTGTACCATGACACCCAGGTCTCGTTGCATCTCCCCCTTTCCTAATCGGCCACCATTCAGATAATAATCTACTTTCCTGTTTTTGCCACCAAAATGGATAACCTCACATTTATCCACATTATACTGCATCTGCCATGCATTTGCCCACTCACCCAGCCTAACCAAGTCACCTTGCAGCCTCCTAGCATCCTCCTCACAGCTATCACTGCCCCCCAGCTTCATGTCATCCGCAAACCTGGAGATGTTGCATTCAATTCCCTCATCCAAATCATTAATATATATTGTAAATAGCTGGGGTCCCAGAACTGAGCCTTGCGGTACCCCACTAGTCACTGCCTGCCATTGTGAAAAGGACCCGTTCACTCCTACTCTTTGCTTCCTGTCTGCCAAACAGTTCTCTATCCACATCAATACTGAACCCCCAATACCGTGTGCTTTAAGTTTGTATACTAATCTCTTATGTGGGACCTTGTTGAATGCCTTCTGAAAGTCCAGATATAACACATCCCTTGGTTCTCCCTTATCCACTCTACTAGTTACATCCTCGAAAAATTCTATAAGATTTGTCAGACATGATTTACCTTTCATAAATCCATGCTGACTTTGTCCAATGATTTCACAACTTTCCAAAGGTGCTGCTATCCCATCTTTAATAACTGATTCTAGCAGTTTCACCACTACTGACGTTAGACTAACTGGTCTGTAATTCCCCGTTTTCTCTCTCCCTCCCTTTTTAAAAAGCGGTGTTATATTAGCTACCCTCCAATCCTCAGGAACTACTCCAGAATCTAAAGAGTTTTGAAAAATTATCACTAATGCATCCACTATTTCTGGGGCTAGTTCCTTAAGTACTCTGGGATGCAGCCTATCTGGCCCTGGGGATTTATCGGCCATTAATCCATTCAATTTACCTAACACCACTTCCCGGCTAACCTGGATTTCACTCAGTTCCTTCATCTCATTTGACCCCCGGTCCCCTGCTATTTCCGGCAGATTATTTATGTCTTCCTTAGTGAAGACAGAACCAAAGTAGTTATTCAATTGGTCTGCCATGTCCTTGTTCCCCATGATCAATTCACCCGTTTCTGACTGCAAGGGACCTACATTTGGTTTAACTAATCTTTTTCTCTTCACACATCTATAAAAGCTTTTGCAGTCAGTTTTTATGTTCCCTGCCAGTTTTCTTTCATAATCTATGTTCCCTTTCCTAATTAAGCCCTTTGTCCTCCTCTGCTGGTCTCTGAATTTCTCCCAGTCCTCTGGTAGGCTGCTTTTTTCTGGCTAATTTGTACGCTTCATCTTTGTTTTGATACTATCCCTGATTTCCCTTGTTATCCACGGATGCACTACCTTCCCTGGTTTATTTTTTTGCTAAACTGGGATGAACAATTGTTGTAGTTCATCCATGCAGTCTTTAAATGCCTTCCATTGCATATCCACCGTCAACCTATTAAGAATCAATCGCCAGTCTATCTTGGCCAATTCACGTCTCATACCCTCAAAGTTACCTTTCTTTAAGTTCAGGACCCTTGTTTCTGAATTAATGATGTCACTCTCCATCCTAATGAAGAACTCAACCATATTATGGTCACTCATGCCCAAGGGGCCTCGCACAACACGACTGCTAACTAACCCTTCCTCATTACTCAATACCCAGTCTAGAATAGCCTGCTCTCTCGTTGGTTCCTCTACATGTTGGTTTAGAAAACTATCCCGCATACATTCCAAGAAATCCTCTTTCTCAGCACCCCTGCCAATTTGATTCACCCAATCTATATGAAGATTGAAGTCACCCATTATAACTGTTTTACCTTTGTTGCATGCATTTCTAATTTCCTGTTTGATGCCATCCCCAACTTCACTACTACTGTTAGGTGGCCTGTACACAACTCCCACTAGCGTTTTCTGCCCCTTAGTGTTTCGCAGCTCTACCCATATCGATTCCACATCCTCAAAGCTAATGACCTTCCTTTCTATTGCGTTACTCTGCTCTCTAACCAGCAACGCTACCCCACCTCCTTTCCCTTTCTGTCTATCCCTCCTGAATATTGAATATCCCTGGATGTTCAGCTCCCAACCTTGGTCACCCTGGAGCCATGTCTCCGTGATCCCAACTATATCATAGTCATTAATAGCTATCTGCACATTCAACTCATCCACCTTATTACGAATGCTCCTTGCATTGAGACACAAAGCCTTCAGGCTTGTTTTTACAACACTCTTACCCCTTATACTAGTATGCTGAAAAGTGGCCCTTTTTGATTTTTACCCTGGATTTGCCGGCCTGCCACTTTTATTTTTCACCTTGCTACCTATTGCTTCTACCCTCATTTTAAACCCCTCTGTCTCTATGCTCACACATTTAAGAAACCCTTTCCCTTTAACTCCATCCTCCACGATCCCATTCGACACCCCACCCCCCTTATTCAGTTTAAAACCACCCATGTAGCAGTGGCAAACCTGTGTGCCAGAATGCTGGTCCCACACCTGTTAAGATGCAATCCGTCCCTTTTGTACAGTTCCCCCTTACCCCAAAACAGATCCCAGTGATCTAAGAATCTAAATCCCTGCCCCATGCACCAGTTCCTCAGCCACACGTTCAGGTCCCATATCTCCCTGTTCCTGCTCTCGCCAGCACGAGGAACTGGAAGCAAACCTGAGATAACAACGCTGGAGGTCCTGCTTTTCAGCATTTTTCCGAGCTCTCTAGTCACGCTGCAGAATATTCATCCCCTTCTTTCCGACATCGTTTGTGCCGACATGCACTACCACTTCCGGATGTTCACCTTCGCCCTTGAGGATTTTCTGCACTCTGTCCGTGACATCCTGGATCCTGGCACCAGGAAGGCAGCACACCATCCTCGCATCCCGTCTGTTGCTGCAGAAACCCCTGTCTGTACCTCTCACAATGGAGTCTCTCACCACAATGGCGTTGCCTGCCTTAGGCCTTTTTGGTTTTGGCTCAACAGCCCTATTCGCATCGCAAGCCAGTCCGCCGCTCAGTGTAAACACGTCTTCTGTCCCGACAGCTTCTAAGTGGGTGAACCTGTTCACAAGAGGTACAACACCCGGGGACGTTGGCATTCCATGCTTCCCTCCCTTTCTCACTGTCTCCCACCTTCTCTCTTCCAGTACCTTAGGTGTAACAATCTTACTGTAGGACTTGTCGAGGAACGACTCAGTTTCTCGGACAAACCGGAGGTCATCCACTTGCTTCTCCATTTCCCCAACACGGTCCTTCAGGAGCTCTACCTGGATGCACTTCTCGCATTTGTAGCAGCCAGAGGCACCAGCGGTGTCCTTGACCTCCCACATACTGCAAGCATCGCACTGAATCAGCTTGCCTGACATCTCCTTCTTTCGTCTCTAACTCTCAAGCGTAGCAGCGGTAATATGTTAACATAGTACTCTTTAACCAATTAGTTATATTCATTTAATTAGTTTACAAAGCTTAATAAATTTAGCGTAGTTTAGTTTATTATTGCCAAGTGTACTGAGGTACAGTGAAACACTTTTGTTGTGTACCATCCTGTCAAATAAAATACTATAGATGATTACAATCAAGCCATCCACAATGCACAGATAAAGGATGAAGAGTACAATATTTAGTGCAAGATAAATTTGGATAAAGTCTGATAAAAGATATTTCAAAGATCTCCAATGAAGTTGGGACAACAGGACCACAGTCGAGCAAGTGAGAGGATGGTTCAGTTGCCTGATAACAGTTGGGAAGAAACTGTTCCTGTATCATTTGTCGGTGGGTGGGATGTGGAAATATTCATTTGTCATGGAGTACAGCTAAGATTCACTACATCTATTACTGGGACAGGGTATAGTCATGTGAGAAAAGATTGAACATAATGAGACAAACCAACATCTGCAGTTTGTTCCTTCACACCACCTTCCATTGAGTTGAATATATGTCATAACATCATGAAGTGTATCATTCTAAAGGGGTTTGGCAGGATATATATAAGAATATAAGAACATTGGAGCAGGAGCCGACCGCTCAGCCCCTCTAGTCTGCCCATAGTTGTTCTACACTTACTCTTGAATTCCATTCACCACAGTGCATCAACTGGCGTTGTGCAAAACTCTGAACTTGAATCGGATAGTCTGCCATCTGGTTTTGAGTTTCCTTCTGAACATTCTTCAGATCATCATCTGCATTTTTTTTTTTTTTTAATTTTGGATAGCCACGACTGATCCATATGTTTCCTTCTGTTGGTTTATTAAGTGGCAGGCAGCAAAAACATGGTCCGCTCAATAAATGTCTGATATTCACCATTAGGCCACCGATAGGAAGCTGTGACAATGCCAAACACATTGTGGTCAACCACAAACTTGCCTTTAGGATGTGGTGCGATACCGCACTGTGTGTTACTGTCACTCTGTGCTACTGGTGTTTCCTCTTGCCAACTTATTTTTACCATGAGATAATAACTGAGCCAACCAGAGTCAGGAAGGTAGGGGGACTGGAACAATGAAATTCTTACTTGCTGCAGTCTTACAGGCACATTGAAAATAACAATCACACAAAATAAATATATAATGAATTCAATGGCTCAATGATTTTGTAATTATCACATGTTCCAAGATACAGTGAAATCCCTTTATCGTAAACAGCTCAGCAAGATGATCCCCGTCAGTACAGAACAGTACAGAACAGCTCACTCACTACAGATGCAAGGTGCACCAATTTGGCATCATTTTGAGGTCCCAGCTGGAACTGGCACTAAAAAGCTGTTGCAGCAGTTGCCTCCATTTTGGTCGTCTCATGAACTAATGTCCTATAATATTATCAATTTTTCCAGCAAAACCAGACCATGATAGTGCAAGCTAAAGTATCTAGTGCAACCTTATTAGTGCAATGTCCATAGGTAGTTTGTTGCTGAGCCAGGGTTGTGGTCATGATTGTGCAGGATGGTTCAAGAGCCATCTGGTCAAGCAGCATCTGTGGGGAGAGAGGGATTGTCATGGTTTGGGCTGAGATTCTGAACCAGAATGTCTGAATAACTCCAGCAGTTTGTGTTTTAGTCCAGATCCCAGCATCTGCCGTTGCTTGTGGCTCCATAAACTGAAGGAAGGAAATCACTTCATCTTGTAACTCAGCGCATTATAGTCATCCGGACTCTGTGACAAATGTAATAATTTTAGGTAGTGAGCTATTTCACCCATGCCTCTTATATTTCTAGTATTCAGTTGTTTGCATTCTTATCTTCTAGTATTTCAGGTTTTATTCTGCTCATCTACTATAAACTTCCCCTCATACACCTTGACCACTCTCTAGCAAATGGAATCATCACAAACATGCTGAAAGCACCTGGCCCAGATGGAGTCCCCAGGCAGTGTCCTCTGGAGCCGTACAGGCTAGGTGACAGGAGTATTTGCAGACATCGTTAACCTCTCCCTCATCCTATCTAAGGAAAGCATCACATCCCTCTGGCTAGAACTGCCTGGGTTTATAAGTTGGAGGCTGAGGTGCAGGTGAGTTGACCCAATTCTGGGTAATTGGGCGCAGCTGTGGTTTGTGGTTCGTGGGACTGTGGCCACAGCTCAGTCCAGGGTGCCGCTGTTTTCCGGCAGGCAGGTGCTGTTTGTTTTTGCTGATTGCTGGCTTCTTTTGGCCTGTCTATCGGTGATGGGGATTGGCATATATTGACAGTTTATATATAACCTTCAGAGGCCCGTTCATTGACAATCACTCTGACTTTTAAACCTTAATTGTCAACAAAATCATCTCCAGTTTTCTAGACCTACAACTCTGCTACTGGATCCATGACTTCCTGACCCATAGACCACTGTCAGTTAAGGTAGACAACAACATCTTCCATAATAATTCTCAAATCCCCTTCTCTGTAACGCTGCACACAGATCTCCTTATCCTCCCATTATACTCACGACTGCATAGCTAAATTCTGCACAAACTCCATTTACAAATTGGCAGATGACACCTACATAGTGAGCCAGATCTCCACACCCTCTATCACAGCCCCTCCACCCTCTCCTTTCCACAGATCAGCATTTCCCTCTCAGTCCTTGTAAAGAAGTGAAGTCAGACACACTGTAACTTTACTGAGTATTTAATAAAGGCACATGTGAAGCACGTCCCAGTACTGACTGCATCTAGTCTTCAGGCGTACTGGAACCAAGGGAGGAGCAAGGGGAGGATATCACAGTTATACTGAGATGACTAAGGCGTGGTTAGTGGTATTGAGGTAGCTACATTATAGGTTGCATGCATAAACTATCTACATCCTTTCCCTTAGAAATCTAAAATTGAAGTTAGAACAGTGGCAGTGTGATTATACAACACATGCAAACTCAGGCGAAATCACCGTAGCGGACAGGAGGTTTGACAACCCGACCCGAGCGTGTGCGTATAGCACCATCACCCACCCCACCAGATAGAAGAGGAGGTGGAGCAGCAGCAGCCGGGAAGGTGAAAGTTGGCGGAGACCCAACTGGGAATGCGGGACGCGACCCAGCCGGCACGGGTGATCCAGGAGGAGGAGACGGAGGAGAAGGAGGAGAAGGAGAACGAGCAGGGGAGGAAATCATCTGCCCGAAACCAGGAAGCACAGAAGGAGGAGAACGCGGCAAGCGAACTGACCGGGGCATGCAGGGAGCTGTGGGGTAATTAGTAATGACAGGCTTGAAGCACAGCGGAGGAGCGTAAGGATCCGCAGGAGGAGGCTGTGGCTCGTTAACGGCCAACAGGTGCTGGCGGCTCCGACGGTAGACAGTTCCATCAATGTCCACCAAGTAGGATCTCGGGGAGTCGTCCACACCAACAACGGTTGCGAGTCGGGAGAATCCGGTGGCTGTCTGCATGCGGACGACCTGGCCAGGCAGTAGTGGTGAGAGCGGGCGGCAGAACTTGTCGTAAGAGTGGCGCTGTACCTCATGCTTGTGGGCAATCCGTTGCTGGACAGCGGCAGGCTGGAGGACCTTTGGCACCAGGGACTGTTGGGCGATCAGCATCGGTGGGCGAAGGATGCGGGACATCAGACGCTGGGCAGGGGATCGCATGGCAGGGTCCCGTGAGATGTTGCGAAGGTTGAGTAGACCCAGGTAGAAGTCACCATTGGAGAGACGAGACTGCTCGAGCAAATTCTTGGCACTGCGGACAGCTCGCTCGGCCAGGCCGTTGCTCTGCGGGTATTCGGGGCTGCTGGAAGAGTGAGTGAAGTTCCACTTCACAGCGAAAGGCTGGAATTCTGCGCTGGTAAACTGATGGCCGTTGTCGGTCTGTAAGCGGACCGGGGACCCGAAGGTAGCAAAGAGTCTGCGCAGCTTACTGGTAACCATTTCAGAGGTGATAGCAGGGAGAAGGTCCACCTCGAACCAGTTGGAGTATGAATCAACCAACACCAGGTAGTGCTTGCCTCGCCATTCGAATATGTCAGCAGCCAGCGAGGTCCAGGGCATAGCAGGTGCAGGGTGCTGCAGAAGTGGCTGGCGCTGCTGATGTGGGGCCAGGGTGTTGCAATCAGGACAGGAGGCTACTCGGGCTTTAATGTACTTGGCCATGCTGGGCCAATAGTATTGTTCTTGGCCATGTGAGACGGTGGCATCGGCTCCGGGATGCCCCATGTGGCCAGCGTTGTAGTACAAGTCGTATAGGGAGGCAGGGACAACCACCTTGTGACCCTTGATGATGATGCCATCCCAGAGCACCAGTTCGTCGCGGACCAGAAAGAAAGGGTGGGCACCCGCAGGCAGTGAGGTGCGTCTGCTGGGCCACCCCCGCTGGATGATAGCTGCAAGCTGTTGCAGGTCGGGGTCGTTGGCAGTGTGCTCAACCAGGCATTGCAGCTGCTTGGAGGGAAAAAAGTTGACATTAAGTACCTGCAGATCCTCCTGCTCGTAGGGTTGCCTGACACAGGAGGAGCGGGGCGCCCGGGCAGCGCGTCAGCCACATGCATCTCGGTGCCCCTCTTGTACACGATCAGAAAGTCAAACCGCTGGAGCTGCAGCATCATGCGCTGGAGTCTGGCTGGAGCGATGTGGATAGGCTTATTGAGGATGGTCACCAAGGGTTGATGATCCGTCTCGATGGTGAACCTGGTACCGAAAAGGAAGTCCTTGAACTTGGAGCAGGCGAATACAACCGCAAGAAGCTCCTTCTAGATTTGTGCATATCGCTGCTCAGTGTCTGTCATGGTACGCGAGGCATAAGAAATGGGCTGTAGTGAGCCGTCATCATGGAGTTACAGGCAGGCAGCACCGAATCCGAAGCGGGAAGCATCACACGTAACTACAATCGGACTTGGCAGATCGAAAAACTTGAGAGTCGGTGTGCTGATCAGCTTTCTTTTGAGAAGGTCGAAAGCCTGCTGGTGTTGGGAAAACCAGGACCAGGCAATGTTTTTTTTCGTCAGTTGCCTCAGGGGTGCGCTCAACTCGCTGAGGTCGGGGATGAACTTTCCCAAGTAGTTGACCATGTCCAGGAATCGCTGCAGGCTAGTCACGTCGGTCGGGGCAGGCAGCTCGGAGATAGCGTTGGTTTTCTGCGGATCAGGTTTCAGCCCGTGGGCTGTGAAGATGTGGCCAACATAGGGTACTTCAGCTACACGGAACTTGCACTTTGACGGGTTGAGTTTTAAGTTGATTTGCTGAGCGCGGTCTAAAATTTGTCGGAGGTTGTGGTCGTACTCAGCAGCATCTTTCCCGTAAACCAGGATGTCATCCACAATAATGGCACATGGCAGGCCAGCAAACAGTTGCTCCATGGAACGTTGAAATGCCCTCCAACATCAGGCTGCTGTTTCCTTGTAAAGAATCTAGCCCGCTCCAATATGTGGTTGGAGGGCAAGTCACAAATCTCCGCAAACTTGCGTAAGAGACATACCGGGTCATTGGCAGACTCCGCTGGCTCGACAACCTGGTCGTTGTCATCCAGGACTGCTGGATTTTACTTCGGAGTCACGTGAGTGACTACGTGAAGAACCCACCCAGCGCGCAGGCGCGGCATTACGTCAGCAGTGCAACAGCGGCAGCAGCTGGAGCCAGGCTCTCCAGCTGCAGCATAAAGACAAGACCTCAGGTAAGTGCCTTTTTTGTTACAGAGTCGCTCCAGTGAGAATTATGGCCTCTCGGAAGCGACCAGCCAGGAGGACTGCCTGCCCAACTCCACCCGAGGACGGGTCCATAGCTGGACGGCAGCCTCTCGCAGCGGAGGAGCCTTTTCAACGCTCCCGCTCACCCGACACCGAGCCGCCCCCAGTGCTGCAGATTTCAACGCCCCGCACAGGGAGGAAGGCGACTCATAAGACCGACCGGCCGGTGTCCTCCGATGAATCGGAGGAACGGGAACACTCTCCCCCACCGAAAAGGGGAGACGCTCGGATCAGCTGCATGAGGCAGCTCCTAGAGCGAATGATCAACGAGGAGATGCGGCATCTCCCAGGAGGACGGGCTTTGGCCTCCTCCTCTCCACACCCTTCTGTACCCTCTATGTTCGAGGGCAGTAAGGGAGGCCAGGACTGGGCTGGCCTATCCCAAGGGCAGGCGGAGGATACCATCAGCATGCCGGGCGTGCCAGAAGAAGAGCTACTGGGTGTAGTGGGCCGATATGCAGCGCCCCCAACGACTGGGATGGTATTGCCACCCAGAATGGCGGCGACCATAAACAGGCTGTCCAACAACCCGCTGCAGGACAAGGCCGTCCAGCAGGCCCTTGACAATTACACAGCGCCAGAGAATTGCGAGGCGCTGAGGGTCAAAACGGTCAATGGGCAGATCTGGAACCAGCTGGGGCAGCAAATCAGGGCTCAGGAAGTCAAGAAGCAGCGAGTCCTGAAGCTCCACTCAGCAGCCGTCACCGCCTTTGCTCGGTCCGTTGGGAATGAAGACCTGACCATACCCCAGCAGGATGCCCTCGCACTGATGTGCAGTACCACCTATGAGCTAATTAGCCTACGGCGGGACAACATCAGGCCTGCCCTCAACCCAACATATGCCGGCCTCTGTAAAGCTCCAGCGCCCGAACGAGAGGCGCTGCTATTTGGTGCGGATCTGGCCAAAAGGCTGAAGGAGTTGGAAGAGGCGGCAAAACCAGTAGGCCTCATGAGGGCAGGGCCAGGACCGAGCAGGGTGAAGACACCCAGTTGGCCGCACGCCTCGGCAGCCACCAGCAGATACCGAGCTGGTGAAAGCCTGGTGACCGCCTCCCACTACCCCCAGAGCTCTTTTTTAGAGCGGGGCCCAGGGCGGAGCCGTGGGAAGATGCGCCGCCCCCCACCGCAGCACCAACACGGACAACCTTGGGCCAGACCCACCGAAAACGACCCCACAAGTAAACATGGAGGTAGGTGGGTCTGGTTCCTGTCAACATACACAGACAAAGGGTGTAGTATTAACAGGGGGACGTTTGAGGTTCTTCAAGCATGTTTGGTGCTCCCTTACTAACAATAAGTTTATACTCAACAGTATTAGTGGATACAAAATTGAGTTCAAACCAGGCGTAGAACCGCCAGTTCAGCACATGCCCCAAAGGGTGTTCCTTCCCTCGGCAGTTGAGAAGGTAGAAGGACAAGCTGAACTTGATCGGCTCGTGGCTAAAGGCATCATAGAAATGACCACACACGAGCCGCAAGAATTTGTATCAAATATTTTTCTCAAAACCAAAAAAGATGGTGGGCGTCGCATTATTATTGATCTGACGTCACTTAATCAGTCTGTTGAGTATCAACATTTCAAAATGGAGACATTTGTCACTGCCAGACAACTGATCTCCAAGGGATACTACATGGCAAGCATAGATATCAAAGATGCTTACTATTTGGTACCCATTCATAAAGATTATTATAAATATCTGAAATTTATCTGGAGGGGCCAGCTATGGCAGTACCGAGCTTTGCCCAATGGGTTAACGACAGCTCCCAGACTATTTACGAAAATTCTTAAAGTGGCCATGAAGAAATTGAGAGAACTAAAACATTTAGTCGTGGCCTATCTGGACGATGTTCTCATATTAGGAAGAACACGGGACCAAGCTGTCGCAGGAGTGTTAGCCACTAAACAACTCCTTGAAACTTTGGGTTTTATCCTTCACCCAGATAAATCAATATTGGAGCCTACTACTAACATGGATTACCTAGGCTTCACTATTGACACGATTCACATGACTGTCACTCTGCCCAGAGACAAAACAGTTTCACTCATTGAAGCTTGTAACCATTTAATTGCTACACCGCAACCTAGGATACGGCATGTAGCCAGAGTTATTGGCTCTATAGTAGCAGCATTCCCGGCTGCCCAACATGGGCCCTTGCATTATCAAAATCTACAAAGAGCAAGGACTCATGCATTACGCCTTAATAGGGGGCATTATGATCGCAAAATGGATTTACCCGCTGAAGCCAAATCAGAACTTCAGTGGTGGGTTGATAATATTTGGCACAGTCACAGTCCTATCGCCGTAACCAATCCTAACATAACCATTGCAACGGATGCCAGTGCTTTAGGCTGGGGAGCTACTAACTCCATAGACAGCACAGGTGGCAGATGGACTAACTCAGAGGCATCGCTACTACAATCACTGGGCATTAACTTTTTGGAAATGCTCGCCGCCTTTTATGGGCTAAAAGCATATGCATCTGATATGCGGCACGTGCATGTTAGGATTATGATCGACAACACTACGGCAGTATCTTATATCCAGCACATGGGTGGCATAAAATCAGTATCATGCGACAAATTAACTGCTATAATCTGGCAATGGTGTGTCGAGAGACATATTTGGCTATCAGCTGCCTATTTACCAGGCAAGCTAAATTTAGTGGCGGACACCAGGTCACGAAAATTCAACGACAACATCGAATGGATGTTGGACCCAAAATTATTTGCTAAAATTGTTAAGCAATATGGTACGCCAGATATAGATTTGTTTGCGTCTAGGTTAAATCACCAACTACCCATGTATGTGGCTTGGGAACCAGACCCAGAGGCAGCAGCGGTAGATGCCTTCACGCTGGATTGGGGAAATTTCTTTTTCTATGCTTTCCCTCCCTTCTGCCTCATCAGTCGGGTACTCCAGAAAATTCAGGCAGACTCAGCCTCTGGCATTCTGGTCGTGCCCGACTGGCCTACCCAACCATGGTTCCCAATGTTCCACGACATGGTGGTAGAGACACCTATGGTCCTTCATAGCCACCCCCAATTATTGACTCACCCGGTAACTGGCATTAGCCATCCATGCCACCAAAAATTGAAACTCCTGGTTTCCAGATTTTGAACAGGCCTTACCGGGGATTGGGGTTATCAGACAGAACAATCACCACCATGTCGGCATCCCTGCGAGTTTCCACCAAAAAACAGTACCTGACCTACATCAGGAAATGGGAACAGTACTGTCTGGACGCAGGGACATCCTACAAGACGGCTTCGATCTCGGATGTGCTGGAGTTCCTGGCCCACCTGCACCATGACCTCAAGATGAGCTACAGTGCCAGCAATACGGCTCGGAGCGCACTGTCCGCATACCTCATGCCGATAGGACAGCATAGTGTGGGATCCCACCCTCTGGTCATCAGACTCCTTAAGGGGATCTTTAACACCAAACCCCCTACACCTAGATACACCCACATGTGGGATGTGAGTGTAGTTCTAACACACCTTCGAGGTTGGCCTCCGGTGGGATCCCTGAGCCTGGAACAGTCCACTTATAAGACCCTTATGCTCATGGCGCTTGTCTCAGCTCAAATGGTTCAGTCGCTCCATCAGCTAAATCTGAACTACATGGTGACCACCCCAGATACCATTACTTTCACCATGCCAGGGTTGGTAAAACAAAGTAGACCAGGTACATCAAACTCCCCGTTGATCTTCCGGGCTTACCCTCCAGAACCTAGGCTGTGTGTGGTGACCCACCTTCATCATTATTTAGACACTACCCAAACGCTTAGAGGGAGAGAGAAAGCCTTATGGGTTAGCCACAGAAAGCCTTTTGGACGGGTTACCAGCCAGACATTATCCAGATGGTTGAAACAGGTCCTCAACATGGCAGGGATTAACACAAATGTTTTTAAATCCCATTCAACCAGGGCAGCGTCCACCTCAGCGGCGGATAGGATGCAGGTTCCCCTAGACCACATCCTCAGAGCAGCGGGATGGTCAAGGGAATCGACATTCCAAAGGTTCTACAGAAAACCGCTGATGGAACAGGACGTCTTTGCGGATAGCATTTTAGAAACCGCAAAGTTATGATTTAAAGCCCATGGGAGCTACTTTTTGTTATAGTTAATAAACATTTCTTTTATAACTAAACAAACTTGTTGGTCTTTAGATACCACTTCCTCCCTCGATGATCTTTCGGCAGTGAGTGATATAACTGTTAGACGGTTTGAAATCACAGACCTTTGAAGTCTTCACGTAGTCACTCACGTGACTCCGAAGTAAAATAGTAAGATTAAACGAGTACTTACCAGTACGAAGTTTGATCTGTATTTTATGAGGAGTTACGATGAGGGATTACGTGCCCTCCGCTCCCACCCTCATTATATAGATCAAATTCGGACTAATGTCTCGTTGGTCTTTACTATCTTTACTTCAACTAGTGTCTATCTGTGATTCCACACCGCTGCTTGGAAGTATGCCGCGCCTGCGCGCTGGGTGGGTTCTTCACGTAATCCCTCATCGTAACTCCTCATAAAATACAGATCAAACTTCGTACTGGTAAGTACTCGTTTAATCTTACTATTATAGGTGAAAGTCTGAGCTCGTTTCATGGCATTGGGACCGGCAAGGTTCAGCAGTAGTGAGGGTCATCAGGGTCATTTCGGTGCACGATGTTGATGAAGTGGTTGTAGTCCATCACAAAAGTAGCCAATCGCTCCGCAACGTCAGCGTCAAAGACAAGGGGAGAGGGCTTGCGGCACGAGAATGTCATTGCAAAGAAGGAATTAAACACTAGTAAAACTAGGGGCAAATAAAACCTGATAAACAGGAGGCGCGCGTTAAACTTGCTGACACCATATAAAGAAGTGAAGTCTGACACACTGTAACTTTACTGAGTATTTAATAAAGGCACATGTGAAGCACGTCCCAGTACTGACTGCATCTAGTCTTTAGGCGTACTGGAACCAAGGGAGGAGCAAGGGGAGGATATCACAGTTATACTGAGATGACTAAGACATGGTTAGTGGTATTGAGGTAGCTACATTATAGGTTGCATGCATAAACCATCTACAGTCCTGATGCAGGGTCTCAATCCAAAAATTCAAAGTAAACCTTTTTGCCTCTGCCGAGTTTTTACAGACTTTGTTTTTTGTTCCAGATTCCAATATTTACAGTCACTTCTGCCTTCATCGCCGAGATATTGTTGTTGTTGAAACCAGAAACAATTGAAACCAAAACCAGGCAACCACAAGACTGAGCGTTGGTTTCTTGCACAAACCGAGCTCAGACTCACCGAAGATAAAGCAGCCTCCCTGGGAGGAAGTCCTGAGCCTTGTTGGCTCAGCAGAGACCCGTGTCAATGGGAAAGGCTGTGGTTCACCACCGCTCCCCCTCAGGGTGTGGTGTGGGGCCACACTGCTCAGTGTGGACAATACGTGCTGGAAGCAATGATGGGCTGGAGGGGGCAGCCCCCGGGAGAAGCAACAGCTGAGCAAAATCGGATTCCGGAAACACCAGGGTGAGGGTGGAGGCATCAACAGATGCTCCAAAGACGAGACTGAAAAGCCGTTTCAGCAGGTGAGCCGACATCACCTTAATTCGGCCTAATTATGGGCCTCTCTCACAGGCGATTTTTCAGCGGACTGCCGGTGACTGTCAAGTGCCAGCAGTTGCCTGAAAAACCGGGATTTGGAACGGCGACTGTCAGAGTGGAACACACACACACACAATCTACAGATTTATGAGTGGTGTGTGGAAAAGTAAGTTTTCTATCATTATGCTATTGAGATGTATATTTTGGCAAATAATAAAATGGCCTAACAACTTAAACCCCCACTCCCTTTCAAAGATATTGTCAATTTGCTGAGATTCATTATGTCCAATTAACAGCTAACAATTATGCCAGTTATGTCACTCCTAGGCTTGCATCTGAGTAAAATGTAATTCAAAACCCATGTGTGGTTTGCAATTTTTCCACATCTGGAGATTCTTTTAATGATAAATCTGGAGATTCTTTTAATGATAAATTTAGCTTCAGAAGCATTTTATTTTTGCATGCAGAAACCCACGAGAACCATGGGCAATTTAAAAAATTTCCATCCATATTTATCACCTGAAACTTTTTAGATACCAAAGGAATCAAGAAAAAACACAAATAATGCCTTAATTTTGATGAAATGGAGTGAGCAAATGCGATAATATCAATCTTGATATCTGCACAGCCAATGTTCGCCAACCACTTTAGCTGTTGTTGTCCCTTCAGCTGTCACTTCTCTCCACCGTCATTTTTTCTCACTTTTGGAATTCTGAAGTAGGATAAATGTCTCTCATTGTTACCCTGAATTTCACAATTATTTATAGCGCAAACATTGACCATTTCGGCGATTTTTAACAGATACGAAAGTAAGCATTTTGTGTACTAACACTGTATGTTGGAAGCTGTGATGTCCTCCACATGGATTGAGCTGCATCGTACGTCACGCCCGATGACCCTATGTCTCTCTAAAATACCGTGCGTCTACCCTTTCTATTCATCTCATGATCTTACACAAGTATAAGATCACCCGTCACTTCCTGCGCTCCAAGGAATAAAGTTATAGCCTGCCCAACCGCTACCTATGACTCATGCCTTCGAGTATTGGAACATCCTCGTAAATCATTTCTGCACTCTTCCCAGCTTAACAAAATCTATCCTATAGCAAGATGATCAAAACGGAACAAAATACTCCAAATGTGGCCTCGCCGACAACTGTAACATAACATCCAACTTCAATACTCAATTCCGTAACCATGTACCTGCACTCCTGCTCTACAACCCCCTGAGACTTACCATTGCCCTGGTTTGACTTCCCAAAATGCAGCACCTTGCACTTATCTGCATTAGCCTCTTCAGTGCCACCCCTGAGGATACTCCAGCCATGGCCAGTAGTGCAAAAAAAAACTTGGCAGTGAACAGGTTAAACTCCATTAACCATTTCTCAGCCCACTTTCCCAAATGATCTTGCTGTAATTTTGATAACCACATTCACTATCTATAATACCACCCACTTCAGTGTCATCTACAAATTTACTAGTCGTGCCATATACATTCTCATCCGAATCATTGATGTTAACCACAGGCAGCAATCGATACCTGAGGCACATCATTAGTCACAGGCCTTCAGTCTGAAAAACAACTTTCCACCATCACCCTTTACTTCCTTCCATGATGCCAATTTTGTATCCTCTAAATTAATTTTGCATCGGCTAAACTCTCCCCGGAACCCATGCCATCTAACAATGCAATGGATGAGGTTGCATTTGTAAGAAGACTTCTGAAATCACCGGTCTGTTCTGGTGCGTTCCTCCTGTAATTCTGATCAATTTCCTCAATTTCACAATGCATGAGGTCTCTGACCAAATAAAGTCCCTGGCATGGAGGTCAGAGTGTGGGCTCCTTGTGGAGAATTTATAACCTTTAAAATGACCAGATTACCTGATCCTTGTTACGTGTCAGTTTGTGGGAGCCTACCTTGCAGTTATGATGCCCTGTTTCCCAAACTACAATAGTCACCGTACTTCATATGTGATTCACTGGTTAAAAACACATTGAAGACACAAGATATTGAAAGGTCTGTTAGAAACGCAAGTATTTGCTGGTACTGGGATATTCTGCGTTGACAGCTTTGTTTTGTATGACACATTGTTTTATTCCTGTTGCTGTCACTGAGTGGAGCCAGAGAGCTACAGTTATGCTAGGGATTGAATCCAGCTTGTCTCTCTGTAGAAGCAAGGAAGGGCAGGTGCTGGTTTATAAAAAAGGACCGAGTGCTGGAGTAACTCAGCGGATCAGGCATAATCTCTTGGATAGGCAATGTTTTGGATCCAGACCCTTCTTGTTACTGATTATAGTAGGGGAGAAAGCTGGGAGAGGTGGGGTGGGACAAAGCCTGGCAAGTGCTACTGGATGCAGCGGATGGGGGTTTGGTTGGCATATGTTTCAACAAATACCAGTGCTGAAAGGCCAAAAGGAAGTGAGATAAGGAATAGGGATAGAGAGGCATGCAATGTGATATAGGAAGCAGGGGAAGGGAGAATGTGGGGGATGGAGAATGTGAAAGAAATGGGTGCACTTCCAGGTAAGGTACAAGGAAGAGAGGGGGCGATGGCACTTATTTATTGATTAATTAATTGAAATTGGAGGATTCACTGTTCACACCATTGCGTTTTTAAGCTACCCAAGTGGAATATGAGGTGCTGTTCCTCCAGAATTTCTGTTGCTTCAGTCTGGCAATGAAAGAGGTGTAAAACAGAAAGGTTGAAATGAGAATGGGAAGGGGAGTTCCAATGGTTGGCAACCGGGAGATTCAGCAGGGCTCGATGGACCGAATGCAAATGTTCAGCAAAACGGTTGCCAAGTCTATGCTTACCAATGTAAAGGAGGACACATTGGGAGCAACAAATGCAATAAATGAGTTTGGAGGATGTACATGTGAACCTGTGTCTCAGGTGGAGGGGCAATTGGGATCACTGGATGGAAGTGGGGGAGGAGGTGAAGAGACAGGTGTTACATCCCCAGTGTTTCGAGGGAAGGTACATGGGCGGTTTGGGTGGGAAGGGATGAGTGTACAAAGGGTTTGTGGAAGATTGGTCACTGTACATAGGGGCGGTGCTGGGAAAATGTGACTGGTGATGGGATTACATTGAAGGTGGCAAAAATGTCAGTGAATAATGAGTTGGATGCAGAGGCTGGTGTAGTGAAAGATAAAGACCAGGTAACTCTATCCTGGTTCCGTCTGAGCAGCACGGGAGTGCAGAACTACAGGACACAGAGGAGATGAGATGCACAGCAGGATAGAAATCATATTTACCAATGAAAGAGGACATCTCAGATGAGAGCCACTACCTCTGCGGCAGGCTTGGTTCATTGATTTGCTCAGTCAAACCTCAGCCATTTCCAGAAATGTTTTTGAAACCCACATGGTCACAGGGAGAATGTGCAAACTCCACACAGGCAACACCCAAGATCAGGATTAAACCCAGTCCCTGGTGCTGTAAGGCAGCAGCTCTACCAGCCACCGAATCATCCACTGCACCACTGTGCCACACACAATAGCTTGGGGATGGGGGACTCATCAATGTTTTGGTGCTTAACCAACCCCACACAGGGCATGGACATTGTGGCCACTTGTTGCACAATTCATGAGATTGTAGCCATAAATCCCAGACCTGGAATAGATCACATCAACCTGCCAACAGGGAGATCTGCTGCAGGAGGGACCTCAGTTCTCCACTCCAAAAAACAGGAGGCCAATGAATGGAGATTGAGAGGAGATGTCTCATTACAATAGACAATAGACAATAGGTGCAGGAGTAGGCCATTCGGCCCTTCGAGCCAGCACCGCCATTCAATATGATTATGGCTGATCATCCACAATCAGTACCCCGTTCCTGCCTACTCGCCATATCCCATGACTCTGCTATCTTTAAGAGCTCTATCTAACTCTCTCTTGAAAGCATCCAGAGAATTGGCCTCCACTGCCTTCTGAGGCAGAAAATTCCACAGATTCACAACTCTCTGTGTGAAAAAGTTTTTCCTCATCTCCGTTCTAAATGACTTGCCCCTTATTCTTAAACTGTGGCCCCTGGTTCTGGACTCCCCCCAGCTAGGGAACGTTTCCTGCCTCTAGCATCCTTAATAATCTTATATGTTTCAATAAGATATCCTCTCATCTTTCTAAATTCCTGAGCATACAAACCAGCCGCTCCATTCTATCAACATATGACAGTCCCGCCCTCCCGGGAATTAATCTTGTGAACCTACGCTGCACTCCCTCAATAGCAAGAATGTGCTTCCTCAAATTTGGAGACCAAAACAGCACACAATACTACAGGTGTGGTCTCACTAGGGCCCTGTACAACTGCAGAAGGACCGCTTTGCTCCTATACTCAACTCCTCTTGTTATGAAGGCGAAAATGCCATTTGCTTTCTTCACTGCCTGCTGTACCTGCATGCTTACTTTCAATGGCTGATGAACAAACCTTCCTGGTCAGATGATGGAAAGTGAGAAGCTGGTCACAAGACTGAAAGTTAGATTGAGAGTAATCGCAAGTTTCCCTGAGCTGTGTTGTCATGATGATTGATTTCATCCAGTAGATGGGTTGTTGGTCTAGATTCCAGTGTCTGCAATCTCTCCGAATCCAGGGGTTGTGTTCTGATCCATTGTCTTGCAGACCTTCCAGTGATTGTTCAGAAGAATTGATTCGAGGGGAATGAGAAATGCACCCACCCAATTACTGCAAAATTATTCAACAGCAATAACAGGATTTACATGTATCACCCAAGGTTGAAAGATTCTGTCCATGCAGAGCTAATCAATGATTCACAGAGACAGCAATGTGAGGAAAGTGATTTTATAGCAATTTCGTCACAATCACACCAGCCATAGTTTACAACATCGAGATATATGCACATATTAATGTCATAGTACTCAACAGATTTGGCCTGTCTCTACTTAGGCTGAATTTTGTGATATTCTAGTTTTATCTGGTGTCGAGCAATTTCAATAACATTAATATAATAATGCATGTGTTGATACCTTTCCTCTCCACCCCTCTGTGCAAAGACCAGTTACTCAAATCACCTTTGGGGACATTCTCTGTCAATCCCATGAGGTACAAACGTTTGTAAAAGATCAGTTCACCCTTCCCAACTGCAGTGGTCTTGTAGCTGAGAGAAGTCATGTTACGGTGAATCCCAGTGGATGGTATCAGCTGTAACTGCAGGTCCCCATTGACCTTTCATTCATTGTGCATTCACCCTTACCCTGGCCAGAGCAAAATCAAAATTAATCTCAACTCTTCCTTCTCCTGTCTCCCTTGGTATTATTGTTGCCCATTTGGTCCTGTGTGAGTTTCACGTCGGCTTCCTTGCAACCTCACCCCAATACCGTTCAGCTCCTTCCTGAGCGATCTCAGCGAAGGTGCCAGCCTGCAGCAGCATAACCTTCCACAAGCTCCCCTCAGTACCTTCTCAGTCCCACAAATGCTACATGTGATCTGGGATGGGGCAACTTCTTTACAGCCATATGACCAACACCATCTACTTTAGTTTAGTTTAGAGATACAGCGCGGAAACAGGCCCTTTGTTCCACCGAGTCCACGCCAACCAGTGATCCTCGCAGATTAACACTATCCTACACACACTAGGGCCCATTTACACATACACCAAGCCAAATAACCTACATACCAGGACATCTTTGGAGTGTGGGAGAAAACTGCAGATCTCGGAGAAAACTGGCCAGGTCACAGGGAGAACGTACAAACTCCGTACAGTCAGCACCGATAGTCTGATTGAACCCGGGTCTCCGGCGCTGCAAGCGCTGTAAGGCAGCAACTCTATCGCTGTGCAACCATGGCTCACATGTCAGATGAGTTGACTGAGAAACCAGACGTTTCATTGACCTATGTGTGTCTGTTTTGTGTTTGCCTTTAATCCTTTAGTCCTGGAGAATCGGGTTCCGCTGGAAGCTCCTGATGCTCTGCATCAGTGTCTGTAGACAATAGAGGATAATGGAAGACCATCGATAGGTTGTACGGCTGACTGAACTGATTCCTCTCTGTTAGAACGACCACACCCGATGTTCTCTGTGATCGTTTTGAGTGGGCACGGGTAGTTGGCACTCAGACCAAAGTGCTGCCTGGACCTTCTCACAGGAGGATAGGGATCACCTGATCTGGTTTGTCAGTGCTTCATTTAGTACATGGTGTTTGATGGGCTGGGACTGGGTCAGTTAGTTTGAGGTCATAGAACATGGAACAATACAGCTCAGAAACATGCAGTTCAGCCCTCAATGTCTGTGCCAAACATGATGCCTGGACCAACCCTAATCTGTCTGCACATAATCCATATCCCTTCATTGCCCACATATCCATGTGCCTATCCAAAAGTCTTTTAAATGTCACCTGCTGCATCTGCTTCACCACCATCCAGGCAGTGTGTTCTAGGGAGTCACCCCACTTGTGTAAATCCTTATCCCATACATCTCCTTTAAACTTTTCCCCTGTCAAATTAAAGTTATTCCCTCTTGCATTTGATGTTTCCATGCTGGGTTCAAGATCTGATTGTCTACCCAGTCCTCCATTGTCTTTTGATCATTCGCCTTCACAACAAAAAATGATACCTGTGGCCATATTTATAACTCTTCCTCTAGCAGCCATCTTTGTAACCCCCCTCCCCTCCGCACCGCACACACGGCTTCCCTTTAAATTTCGCGGGAGCTTTGGATAGATTTTATCAGCCTGCCACTTGAGTACGGCTACATTCCTTAACTCTGACTACCCATTGCTATCATTACATAGAAACATAGAAAATAGGTGCAGGAGGAGGCCATTCGGCCCTTCGAGCCAGCACCGCCATTCATTGTGATCATGACTGATCGTCCCCAATCAATAACCCGTGCCTGCCTGCTCCCCATATCCCTTGATTTCTCTAGCCCCTAGGGCTCTATCTAACTCTTTCTTAAACCCACCCAGTGATTTGGCCTCCACTGCCCTCTGTGGCAGGGAATTCCACAAATTCACAACTCTCTGGATGAAAACGTTTTTCTCACCTCAGTCTTAAATGGCTTCCCCTTTATTCTAAGACTGTGACCCCTGTGTTCTGGACTCGCCCAACATTGGGAACATTTTTCCTGCATCTAGCTGTCCTGTCCTTTTATAATTTTATATGTTTCTATAAGATATCCCCTCATCCTTCTAAACTCCAGTGAATTACTTTTGGGAACAAAATCCAGAATGGCAACGTGTGATATCAGGGTATGGAGTTGGTGATAGAGATGAGCTCCTGCAATGGTAGGGCAACAATACCATCTCTGCTACATGGGAAACACAGTTGAGGTTGCCACAGCCACAAGCTGACCAGACCAATGATCCCTTTCAGCACATTCTACTCCTGTCGAGCCCCTGTCCTTTCCACAGTCTTCATCACCCAAGTGATACAGAGCTGGTTCCCACCAATCTTTCCATTTACTCCAAACTTTTCCTTGAATTGTAGTCCCGAGCGAAGGGTTTAAGATGGAAGGGTTTCGAACGATAAGGGCCAAACGCAGAATAGATAAGTTTGAGTAACTTGGTTGGCATGGACGAGTTGGCCCAAAGGGCCTGTCCATGCTGCATGACTCGGTGATTCTATACCCGGTCTGTTTCCTGCCTCCCTACATCTGCAATAAAGGACAACTGGTCAAAATTGATTTTTTTTTGCGATCATACCCTAAGTTAATATGCAAAGTTTACATGAATGTAGTGTCTAACACTGGGAATAACATCATTCTTTGCTCCTCTTCTGTACAAGTTAAACTCCATGCACTCACAACCATCTCAGCAGGAAGTCCAGTGGCAAAATGGTGACCACTGGCAGGAGTAGCTCCAATTGGAAAGGGGGAAATGCATAAATTGACCTGCACACAGAAAACATTCACAAATAGCAATGTGCCAATATCTGCTGATTTGTGGATAAATAATGGTCAGGACATTGAGGCCAACCCATCCCCTCAGTTCCTTGAGCAGTACCTATTACATTCCATTGGGGAGCAGACAAAATACTGGTGACTGTCCTATCCTCAAGACACAACCTACACAGTCCAGTTCACCCTCACTCCCACTGATAACTGGGGTTTTGTTTTTCATTTAATCATTACTGTTATGTTTTAGAATTCAGAGATACAAGCTGAACATATACCAAAATGAGCTGACATTGTGTATTTATTGTGCTGAATGTATCTGCTTTCTATTTACAGAACACATTGAGAAGCTGAAAACAGATGTTGAAACAGTTTTAAGAAAACTGGTGCTGATTTGAAAGTCATTCATCAGGAATCGCATTGTTCCGTTGAAAGCTTTGTGCAATGTTTAATCAGAGCAAGTACAGAATATAAAAGCTATTTAGCTGTTTTCTAAGCTGTTCGAAAATAAAGAATTCAGTTCACAAAAATTCTACATACTACATATCCACCTCAGGGAGAAGAATGTATTTTTTCTTTCAAATCATATTTTTGTTCATATTTGTGCATAGATTACAAGCATTCAACACCCTCATGGAATATAGTTGCCCCATGCATCTCCTTAAGCTTTGCCAGACATGATGCCAGGACCAACACTTATTTGTCTGCACATAATACATATCCCTCCATATTAATTTGCATATCCAAAAGTCTTTTGAATGTCACTGATGTATCTGCCTCCTTCACCAACCTGGGCAGTACATTCTATGCATTCACCATTCTTGTGTAAAAAGTATCTACTTTAAACTTTGCCCCCAGCCCCCTCTCCACCCACCCCCATCTGCATGTTAGAGCTATGCCCTTTAGTATTTGGTATTTCCAACCTAGGAAAAAGGCTTGGACTGCCTATGCTGCCTCCTTTGCCTTTGGATTGTTTGCATGCACATCTAAAATGATTTATCTGGCCATATTTACACCTCTCCCCACTCTCTGAGCCCCAGCCTGGCTATTCCCCCAATACAAAAGATAAAAGCTACAGCAGTTGGAAAGTAAAAAAATTAGTTCACAAAAAAGCTTCATTCTACATTCCCGTCTCAGGGAGTGGAATATCATTTTTTTTTCTTTTCATTCACATTTTTGTTTGTGCTGTTTGTGCTATTTGTGCATAGATGGCAGATGAATCGTCGTTCCTTGAAAGAGCCAGGTACTAAAAGAGAAAATAATCACGTTAATACAATTTGTTGGCGAATATTCGTATATCAGCGAAACTTTGCAGAAGCTTCCAGAAATTGAGAATGCGCTACTTGGTATTTCACCACAAGGAATAAATGTACTGACCATTACTGTCTCTTGGTTGGAGGGCAATTTTCCATCACAACGCCCTGTAATAATTGGAAAGATCACAATTAAAGGATGACACTGGTGGATCACACTGACAAAGGATGTGATGATGGAATACAAATGTCTGAAACCTACAGGTTTTCACTTCATGATAAAGGATCAGCAAGGCATTGATGTCCAGAAATCTCAATTGCAATCTGTCGTTGTAACATCAGCTCAGATGTCAATGCTCAGATCTCTGGAGGGGTCCTGAACCCATTCAGAGAAAGTTGGAGTATCAACAGTCTCAAATGACTGTCCTAAAACATGTCAATGGGCAGCATGAGAGGCATTGGCCCAGGATGCCTCATGGCCAGGATGCCCAAATAGTCAAGATTTCAGACTCAATGCCACAATCTTCAACTTGATTAAACAACTAAAAAATGATTAAAAAATGAAAAAGAGTGATTTACCAGATTGTGCTTTATCCTGGAAGGAGATAGATCCATAATGAATATCTTCTGTGTCTGTGAAGAATAAAACGAAGAACCTATTTATATAAATGTCAAGGTTAGTTTATTTTTTATTTTATTATTGTTGTGACTACCAAAGTACAGTGAACAGCTATTTTTTGTGTGTGCTATCCAGCCAAGGAAAAGGCTATACATGAATACAATCAAGCTGTCGACATTGCACAGATAAAGGATAACAGGTACAACATTTAGTTATATATATAATATTGAAGTCTAATAAAGTCCAATTAAATAGAGCAAAAATAAGAACAAGATTTCTTCTAAATTAATTAAACATTGAATAATGTTCCACCAAATTCCACCATCGTCTACTAAATCATTCAATTGTGCTGATCTATCTTTCCCTCTCAACCCCATTCATCTACTACCTTCATCCATTACCTCTGACACCTTTACTAATGAAGGATGTGTCAGTCTCCGCATTTTTTTTAAAATAGTTTGGCCTCCACAGTCGTCTGAATTGCACAGATTCACCACCCTAGATTCAGGTTTCACAGATTCACCACCCTCACAATAGGCTAAATAAATTCCTCTTCATTTCCTATCTAAAAGAATGTTCATTTATTCGGAGGCTATGGCCTCTGGTCCAAGAGTCTCCCACTAGGGGAAATGCCCTCTCCACATTCGCCGTATCCAGGCATTTCACTGTTTGGTATGTTTCAATGATGTCGCCCCTCCTCCTTCTAAACTGCAGCGAGTACAGGCCCATTGCCTACAAACTCTCATCATATGTTAAACCAATCATTCCTGGGAACATTTTCATAAACCTCCACCGGACCCTCTCCAACGCCAGCACATCCCTCTTCAGATATGGAGCCCAAAACTGTTCACAATACTCCAAATGTGGTCTGACCGACCAGTGCCTTAAAAAGCCTCAACATTATATCTCTGTTTTTGATTTCTAGCCCTCTAAAAATAAATGCTGGTATTACATTCACCTTCCTTACTACCGATTTCACTTGCAAAATAACTTTTTGCGAATCCTGCACCAGCACTCCCAAGCCCCTTTGCACCTCTAATTTCTGAATTCTCTACCTATGCCTTTATTTCTATTAACAAAAAGCATGACTCCACAGTTTGCTACGCTGTATTCCATCTGTTACTTCTCAGCCCACTATCCCAACCCGTCCAAGTCCTCCTACAGAGTCCCTGCTTTCTCTACACTGCCTGCCCCTCCAATTATTTTTGTATCATCCACAAACTTGGCCACAAAGCCCTCAGTCCCCTCATCCAAATTATTAACATATAATGTGAAGAGTAGCAGCCCAAGCACTGACCTCTGCGACACTCCGCTAGTTACTGGCAGCCAACGAGAAAAAATCTTTCTTGCCACACTTTGCATTCTACCATCCAGCCAACCTGCAATCCATACTAGAATCTGGCTTTTGATACCACGGGCTCTTATCTTCCTTATCAGCCTCACAATAGACAATAGACAATAGGTGCAGGAGCCCTTCGAGCCAGCACCACCATTCATTGTGATCATGGCTGATCCTCCACAATCAGTACCCCGTTCTTGCCTTCTCCCCATATCCACTGACTCCGCCATGTCTAAGAGCCCTATCTAGCTTTCTCTTGAAAGTAGGCACAGAACCGGCCTCTATCGAGGCAGAGAATTCCACAGTCTCACAAATCTGTATGAAAAGTGTTTCCTCATCTCCGTTCTAAATAGTTTACTCCTTAAAGCCCTGTCCCACAGTATTAGTTCATTCCAAGAACTCTCCCAAGTTTGCCCGGATTCGAACTCGGAGATTTACAGTAATGGCCACTCGTCGGTACTCGGGGCACTCGTGGACATTTTTCAACATGTTGAAAAATCTTCACGAGTCTTCCCGTGCTTACCTGCCATTAGTGAATCTTAGCCTGGTTCTGGACTCCTCCAACACCGGGAACATGTTTCCTGCATCTAGTGTGTCCAAACCCACAATAATCTTATATGTTTCAATAAGATACCCTCTCATCCTTCTAAATTCCAGAGTATACAAGCCCAGCAGCTCCATTCTGTCAGCATATGACAGTCCCGCCAACCCGGGAATTAACCTTGTGAACCTACTCTGCACTCCCTCAATAGCAAGAATATCCTTCCTCAAATTTGGAGACCAAAACTGCACACAATACTCCAGGTGTGGTCTCACTAGGGCCCTGTACAACTGCAGAAGGACCTCTTTGCTCCTATACTCAACTGCTTTTGTTTTGAAGGCCAACATGCCATTCGCTTGCTTCACTGCCTGCTATACCTGCGTGTTTACTTTCATTGACTGATGAACAAGGACCCCCAGATCCTGTTGTACTTCCCCTTTTTCCAACTTGAAACCATTTAGATAATAAGAATCTGCCTTCCTGTTTTTGCTACCAAAGTGGATAACCTCACATTTATCCACATTAAACTGCATCTGCCATGTATCTGCCCACTCACCCAACCTGTCCAAGTCACCCTGCATTCTCATAGCAGCCTCCTGACAGTTCATACTGCCACCCAGCTTTGTGTTATCTGCAAATTTCCTAATGTTACTTGTAATCCCTTCATCTAAATCATTAATATATATTGTAAATATATGCATGTGGCACCATAATATATACATGCGGCACCTTATCAAACGGTTTCTGAAAATCTAGGTAAACAACATCCACTAACTACTTTGTCCTGCTTTTTACTTCTTCAAAGGATTCCAGCAAATTCTTCAGGCAAGATCTCCCCTTCACAAAACCATGCTGACATTGGCTTATTTTATCATGAACTTCAAAGCACTCTATAACCTCACCTTTGGAATCTGTGGCATTCTCTGCCACAGAAGGCAGTGGAGGCCAATTCACTGGATGTTGTCAAGAGAGAGTTAGATTTAGCTCTTAGGGCTAAAGGAATCAAGGGATGTGGGGGAAAAGCCAGAACGGGGTACTGATTTTGGATGATCAGCCATGATCATATTGAATGGTGGTACTGGCTCGAAGAGCCGAATGGTCTACTCCAGCACATATTTTCTGTTTCTATGTTTCTATAATGGACTCTAAAATGTTATAGTTCCCACTCTCCTGTTTTGCTCCCTTCTTGCACAGTGGGGGTCATTTTTGTAATTTTCCAATAGGCTGGGACCATTCCTGACTATAGCGATTCTTGAAATATTACTATTTGCCTCCACAATCTCTAAAGCCACCTCTTTCAGAACTCCCTACATTTTTGTCTAAATCTCTCTATATCTTACAGAGGTCTCAACCTGCAGAACACCACTGGTCATAGATCTCCAGCCAGTATGACACCATTCCACCTATACCATCCACCTTCTATACCAAACTCAATTTGAATCCAATCCATCAAACTCCATAAATCAAAATGTGCCTTAATAATGTACCATTTCAAATGCTGTTAGTTATAAAATTCCTCTGATCTTCTTGATTCAATGTTACCTGGCTTCTGCTGGATTGCATCAGATATTGAGGAAAGTTGAGATTTATCTTCCGCTTTCCTCTTTGATTGTGGAGGTCTCTGTGCTTCATTTCCCAAACCTGTTCAGACAGAGGTCAGCACTTAAAATGATTTTGCTTTGCTTTTAAATTCACACGCTTTAAAAAAAAACTTGAGATGGCAATGAGCTCAGATATTTCAAAGTATCAAAAACATTATAACCATATATAATAGTAAGATTAAACAAGCTTACCAGTTTGAAGTTTGATCTGTATTTTATGAGGAGTTATGATGAGGGATTACGTGTAGAGCCCGCTCAGCACGCATGCGCGGCATACTTCAAAGCAGCGGTGTGGAATCACAGATAGACACAGTTATTGAAATAAACATAGTAAAGAAAAGGAGACATCAGTTATCAGTTTGACCCATATTATTGAGGGTGGGAGCGGAGGGCACGTAATCCCTCATCGTAACTCCTCATAAAATACAGATCAAACTTCAAACTGGTAAGTTCTCATTTAATCTTACCATTTTACTTCGGAGTCACGTGAGTGACTACGAGAAGATTTTAAAGCTCTGTGATTTCAAACCGTGTAACAGTTATTACTTCACTCACTGCCGAAGTCCTTGAGGAAGGAAGTGTGTTATCGTAATCAACCAATGAATCTGTTTGTAGAAAAACACAATGGTATTTTTTAACAATAACAACAAAGAAATTAAATTGCTCCTCTGGGCTTAAATTAAATATTTGCAGTCTGTAAAAACAATTTCTGAAAATAAAGCAGGTTTTGTCAACGGCTTATTTAAAAAAATTCTGAACAGTCTTTCCCCCGACCATCCTGCTATAGCCAGGAAGTGGTCTATAGGCACGTCCATTCTTTTGGCCGTCGACGTGGATGCTGCCCTGGTGGAGTGAGATTTGTACATGTTAGTGTTTATCCCAGCAGCTTTTAGTACCTGCTTGAGCCATCTCAAAATGGTTTGGCTCGTCGCCCGACCATAAGGTTTTTTATAACTGACCCACAAGGCACTCTCTTGAATATTTTTGGTTGTGTCTATGTAGGACAGTAGGTGGGTCATGGCACATAACCGTGGTTCTGGCGGGTAAGCCCGCAATTCCACAACTGGATTAGATGTTCCTGGTCTGCTCTGTTTGATCAGTCCCTGGATAATGACAGAGATCTGGTCTGGAGCTGTGAGCATGCTGTCCAGTCGCAATAGGTGTAGTGACTGGACCCTCTGTGCAGATACAAGTGCCATCAACATGAGTGTTTTGAGCATAGATTGTTCCAGGTTGAGGGATCTGGCTGGTGGCTATCCCCTGAGATATGTCAGGACTACACTGACATCCCATATATGGGTGTACCTTGGACTAGTATTGTATTCTTGTATTGTATTCTTGCAACCTAGGAGTTTGATTTTTTCATGGCACGGGTGGCTTATGCCTGACACTGGGTGTTAATAACTCTGGGTCACTGGGGAATACCATCGGAGTTTCAACAACCATGTCATGGAGTATTGGGAACCATGGCTGCGTAGGCCAGTCGGTTACTATCAAAATACCTGAAGCAGAGTCCATCTGTATTTTGCATAGTACCCGACTGATGAGGCAAAAAGGAGGAATTGAATAGAAGAAGAATTTCCCCAATCCAGCGTGAACGCATCTACCGCTGCTGCCTCAGGGTCTGGTTCCCAAGCGACATACATAGGTACCTGGTGATGTAGCCTTGATGCAAATAAATCAATATTTGGCGTGTCATATTGCTTGATAACTTTTGCAAATTTTTTGGGGTTTAACATCCATTCGATGTTGTCATTAAATTTATGTGACCTGGTGTCTGCCACTGTATTTAGCTTACCTGGCAGGTAAGTTGCTGATAGCCAAATATGTCTTTCGACACACCATTGCCAAATTGTGTTGACCAACTTGTCACATGATAACGATTTTATGCCGCCCATATGGTTAATGTAGGCCACCACTGTAGTATTATCTATTTGTAACCATACATGCAAGTGATGCATATTTGATGCATATGCTTTTAAACCATAAAAGGCACCCAACATCTCTAGATAATTAATGCCCAGTGTAAGTGGTAATGATGACTGGGTTAGTCCATCTACCACCTGTGCTGGATATGAAGTTAGTTGCTCCACAGCCTTGAGCACTGGCATCCGTTTGGATAACTAACATAGGGTTAGTGATGATAACAGGGTTGAAACTATGCCAAACGTTTTTTGCCCACCACTGTAGTTCTGATATTGCTTCAGTGGGTAACTTCATGACACGATCATATTGACCTGCATGTCGCTTTGGTGCCTGTACCTTTGCTCTTTGTAATTTTTGATAGTGCAAAGGTCCGAATTGTGTAGCTGGAAATGCTGCTACCATTTTCCCAATTACTCTGCTACTTGTCAAATAATTGGTCTTCGTTGACCATTAAATTGTTGCATGATTGTGCCAATTCAACTGTTTTGTCTCTTGGCAATGTTACAGTCACATAGACTGAATTAATTGTGAAGCCCAAGTAGTCCATGATTGTGGATGGCTTCAACTTAGATTTATCTGGATGTAAGACAATCCCAGGGTTTCGAACAACTGTTTGGTAGCTGATACAGCTGACATAGTCAATTCCATGGTCTTGCCTACTATTAAGATATCATCAAGATATGCCATGACAATATGTTTTTGTCTTCTTAATATTGCCAGAGCTGGTTTTAGTATCTTGGTGAATAATCTTGGGCTGATGTTAACTCACTGGGTAATGCTTTAAACTGCCATAGCTGCCCCATCCAGGTAAATTTCAGGTATCTGCGATAATCCTTGTGAATGGTACTGAATAGTAAACATCTTTAAGATCAATTCTTGCCATGAAGTATCCTTTGATAATTAGTTGTTTGGCAGTAACAACGTTTCCATTTTGAAATGTTTATACTTAACAAACATATTTATTAAAGTTAAGTCAATGATGATGCGACATCCACCATCTTTTTTGGGTTTAGTGAATATATTTGATACGAATTCCAAGGGTTCATGTTTTGTTTTTCCAATGATACCCTTTGTAATTAGTCTCACCAGTTCAGCTTGTCCCTCTCGTTTTTCTTTAACTGAGAGGGAAAATACCCTCTGGGGTGAATGTTGAACTGGTGGCAATTTTTCTAGTATGAATTGTATTTTGTATCCACTAATGCCATTGAGTATATACTGATCACTCGTGATAGACTCCCGTGCTTCTTTAAACAGGTGTAATCTCCCCCCTGTTAGTATTAAGCCCCTACTTTCTACACACTGGTAGGAACCAGACCCACTAACCTCCATGGTTATGGGTATTTCTTCTGTTTCCTGCCGGTCCAACGAGTCCTGCGTGTTGTCTGATGTGGCGGTGATGTTGGGGAGTGGCGCATTTTCCATGGGGCCCACTCTGGACCCTGGTCTAAAGAAGACTTCCGGTGATAGAATGCGGACCCCGAGCTTTCACCAGTCCCATATGGTAGAGGTCAATTGGTAGACGCGATGGGGTGCTGCTGCTTGGGAATTATTGTTTTTGGTTTGCTCGTCCCGGGGCCTGCCCTCATGGGACCAAAAGTTTTTTAAGGCCTCTTCCATACCCTTCATATGCTTTGTGAGGTTTTTGCCAAAGAGCAGTGTGTCTGGCTCAGTGGCTGGGGTTTTGCACAACCCCGCAAATTTACGATTTTATGGCAGGTCTTATGATTTGTTTACGAAGGTTGTGGTCATCTCCTTATTGTCCACGGAATGAGCAAATGATGTGATGGCTGATGTCAGGAGCCTGAGGATCCACTGCAGTTTTAATTCCTGGTTCCAAATATTTGCCCCAACGTGCCCCCAGTTTTGGCTGCTTAAGGGAGTCACAGTTCTCTGGAGCTGTCTACGTTTCTAAGGCCTCATTGACCTCCTGCTCCTGTAGGGGCCTGTTGGAGAGGTGGCTAATGCTGGCCGCTAGTTTGGCCTTTAACGGCCTCCTGCACGTGGGGCTGCCACGTGGCGGTCCACCACACCCAGCAGCTCTTCCTGTTCCTGCACCCCTTGCATACTCCCGACATCTTCAACCAGCGTCCCCTCTTCTTGACCAGCCCAGTCCTGGTCACCAAAGCTACCCTCGGGTAAGGAGGAAGCAACGGACAGTGCACAAGACACTGTGGAGGGAGTGCCTGAACTCCCCCTGCGAGATCGCCCCTCACGAAGCGCGTCTCGCTGGAGCTCCTGCTCCAGAAGCCGCTCCATGCCACTCAGGCGGGTGTCTCTCCCCCGTGCCACCAGCCGGATGCTTCTTCGGTAGTTTACTTCCAGCCTGCTGCTCAGGAAGCTAGCGGGACTGGTCTCGGCATGGTGTCGGGGATTGCGGAGCGCCCAGTAAGCGCTCCTACCGCCTTGTTGCTGGACCCCCCCCCCCCAGATGGAACGCTCCTCTGTTGGAGTTGAGCGGGGGACAGGTTTGTCCATGAGCCTTTGTTCTCTGCCTGAAATAAAGCAGAAGGCTCTCCTGTGAAAGAAAACCCAACCTCATGGTACTTACCCGACGTTCCGTTCTTTCACCCTGTAGCGGGAGCGCCTGACTCCTGATGCGGCCGCTGTTGCACTGCTGAACGCAATGCCGCGCATGCGTGCTGAGCAGGCTCTTCACATAGTCACTCATGTGACTCTGAAGTAAAATCAATCATTTTCTAATCAGGCTTGGTAAAACTGCACTGTCTAAAGTGTTTAAAGCTATTGGGTTCATGACCTGCTCCAGATTACTAGTACATTATCACAGATTACCTGGACATTAATCAAAGACCCTCTGAGAATACCACATTAGTCTCAGAAGCATTGAATTTGAGAAATTGAATTTTTGTAAAGATAGAAATAATTAATCTACTGCATAATTTTACATGCAAAAGTAGTCAATGAGTTGAATGGAATTATTTAATTTATAAAGAGAAAACCATGAGTGTAAATAAGTGTCAGGATGTCTTCAAGAATGAAGTGTTCCATGTGTCGGAGACCTTGATGAATTGTTGCACCAGGCACTGCTGTTTAGTTGAGAGTTACTGCCTTCGGTAAAGAATGTTCTGTTCATTCCCTGGTAACTGACTGATAGACTCCATGTGTCATAACATAGAAAGATACCCTCACACACACCAGATTGGAAGAGTATCTGAGCATATAATTGAAAATGGCACTCCACTGTCGTATTGTGCGATTGCTGAGGTACCACCTGATCAAAGATTATCATTGTGATTATTTGTAAAACTAAGATCTTTCTGCCCTCTCTCAGTTGGACACAAGATATCTCAAGGCAAAGGAGATTGGTCATGACAACATTGGTATCCTAGACATGGCAATGTTTTAGCAAACTGAACAAAAAAGTGAAATCCACCTCCTCAACAGCAAGAACGCAAACACATTTATGCATCTGATCCCAGTAAATGTTCTTTTCTCTTCAGCACATTGAGAAATTGTCAGTGCAAGTTTTTAGAATCATATGCTCATTAAGAACTTCATCATGCACCTTACCTCTCAGCTTACAAATTCCCAGAAACAACACCACTGCCAGGATGAAGATCAGAGAAACCACGATGCCAATAATAATAATTTGTTTTGGATAGGAATTATCTGTCAGAGGAATAATTGGATTTGGAGAGGAATTATCTGTCAGAAAAATAAGCACAGATGTTATGCACGAAACACATAAAGGAATTTTCTAAACCATCATTCCAAAGCATTTCCAATCTTATACATTGATACCATTCCTATCCATGTACATGTCCAAATGTTGTTGTACTACCCGTCTCAATCATCTCATCTGGCAACTTGTTCCACTACCACCTCAGTGAAAAAGTTGCCCCTCTTTCCTACTAATTTTTCCCCTCTCAGCTTAAACCTATGGGTTTTAATTCCCCTACTCTGGGTAAAATACTGCATTTACCCCATTTATTCCCATCATGATTTTATACATCTTTATAGTCCCATTCCTCACTCTCTTGTCCTCCACGGAATAATGTCCAAGCCTGACTACTTCTCCCTATAGCTCAGACCGCTCTCCGGCCCAGACAACATTCTGATAAATCTTTGCTGCAGCTTAACAACATCTTTCCAATAACAGAGTGACCAAAACTGAACACAATACTCCAAATATGTCCTCACTCCGCCATGTACAACTGTAACATAACATCTCAACTTCCATACTCAATACTCTGACTGATGCAGGCCAATGTACTGAAAGCCTTGACCAACCTATCTACTTGATCTCTCTGCTCTATAACACTCCCTAGGGCGATGCCTCAGGGCAAAGGGACTCTGGGCTGTGACTGAAATAATAGCTGGAAGAGAACTGTTCACAACTGGGTGGCTAATGGCTTCAAACATCAATCCTTTCTAACCAGGAGCATGAAACCTATAAATGCTGGAAACCTTCAACAGATCAGGCAGTGTCCATGGGAAGAGAAACAAATTCAGAGTAGTTTATTGTCGTTTACACAGTGCAATAACGTTCCGTGTTTGATGCCGCTCATTGATTAAATAGTATAACTGATGTAACTGGTACAATGTGTGCACGAGGAATGCCCAACATAGCAGAATGGTGCAAAGAACAAACTGAAGTAGTGCAAAGTTACATTTTCTAGGTATGTTGCAAAACCTACCTTCAGCGGGGCTGCAAATCTGTCCCAGCCCGTGTGCGTGATTTTGGCGCCGTTGAGAGGGGGGCAGGTTTTAAACACGATTTTCCCTAGGCTATTCAAATAGAGGTTGTCCAGCCTACTTAGTTGCTGACGAAAAATCGCTGCGAGGTTCATTCGCTGCAGCTATTTTTAAACCTAATTGGTTAATTTAATTGTTATAGTAGGTTAAAAATTATCTTCTAAACCCAGCGACCGCCGACAACGGGACGGATCTCATACAGGGGACAACAGAAGGTAGGTTGTTTATATTTACATTTTACTTCGGAGTCACGTGAGTGACTACGTGAAAAACCCCGTCAGGACGCATGCGTGTCATATCGCTACACGCATTGCGAAACAGTCAGGCGGGGTGGAACGACGTTCCCCTGCAGCGGCAGTTTAAAAGCCGCAACCTGCAGGTAAGAGTACTCTACGGTTTATTTGTGTTTTCCCATACTGATTACAGGTGGAGAGCATGGACAAGTCGATGAAAGCAACGAGGGCTGCGACAAAGCTGGTGGGGGAGGACCACGGAGTAGCAGGCAGCCAGCAGCGGCCAGCGGCACTTGAATCACCGATAATGGGATCAGCTGTGCCCGATGTCGCCTCCGCGCCGGCCAGATCCATTCCACGGCCAGGCGGTAAGGCAAAACAAAAAACGAACAAAGTCGTGGACGCAGATGAGTCCGACTTTGAGCAGCCGCGGGCGGCCAGCGACCATGAGTGCTGGAGCCGGATGGAGTGGAGCATTTGCTCCAATGTGACAGGCTCCGGGAGATGGAGTCGAGTCACTGTGGGCTCTATGTAAAACCCACAGCAGCACCTCTTGTAGGGCTGCACAGTACTTCTCCCTCGTCAGAGGGGAGTACTGGGGGTCAGTTCTGGGCTGATCCTGAAGAGGGGTTTGCAGAAGAGAAATCGAGTGTGCAGGGGGCGCAGGAACGTGAAAATCTACTGGACATGGTGTCCAACTAGATACGCAAACCTCCAACATCAAACAAACCACAAACCCAGACACCGACGCCTAAACATCAACGAAGGATTTACAAAAAGAAGTAAACCTGCCACTGGTAACTATGGAGGTAGGTGGGTCTGGTTCCCTATAAATTGCAGGGAGCATGGAGGTTGGGGGAGATTACACACCTTTCTGGATGCATGGAGTATGTTAACGACCGGCACATATTTTAAGCAGTATCCAGGGATATACCATAGAATTTATACACAAGTACAGCCCTCCAGTCCAACATATACCGAACCGAATGTTCATACTTTCCGGTAAAGAAAAATCAGAAGTGCATGCTGAACTGGAGCGGCCTTACGCAAAAGGGGTAATTGAAAAATCCCAACACGAACCGCTAGAATTTGTGTCCATTATCTTTACCAAAAACAAAAAGGATGGTGGTTGTCGCATCATCATAGATCTGACCAAATTGAATACATTTGTACAATATATTCATTTTAAAATGGAAACCTTTGTTACTGCAAAACAATTGATTTCCAAAGGTTACTTCATGGCTAGCATCGGTTTAAAAGATGCTTACTATTCAGTGCCTATACGAGTTGACCACAGATGTTACTTAAAATTCAACTGGATGGGACAGCGGTGGCAGTATAGAGCGCTGCCAAATGGGTTAACATCAGCCCCCAGGCTGTTCACAAAAATTTTGAAACCAGCCCTAGCGTTTCTACGGAAACAAAAACACATGGTCATGGCATATCTAGATGACATACCTATGGTGGGCAAAACTTTGGAATTGGCCAAACAAACTGTAACAGCCACAAAACAGTTATTTGAAAAACTGAAGTTTATTATCCATCCAGTTAAATCTAAATTAACGCCTTCCACTACTATGGACTATTTGGGGTTCACCATTGACTCAGTTCACATGTCGGTGACTTTGCCAAAGGGAAAGACTATAGACTTAATAGAGGCTTGCAATAACCTCATTGACATCAGTAAACCGTCCATCAGATTGGTAGCAAAGGAAATTGGCAAAATGGTGGTTGCTTTTCCAGCCACACAATTTGGACCTTTACATTACCAACATTTACAGAGAGCAAAAATACAAGCACTCAAAATTAATGCTGGTCATTTTGACAGACCAATTAAGCTACCAATCAAAGCTATAATGGAACTAAAATGGTGGATAGATAACATTCAGCTTTGTTTCAATCCAATCATTATCAGCAACCCTTCTATGGTGCTACAAACTGATGCCAGTGCATTTGGTTGGGGTGCCACCAATTCCATCTCCTGTGGAGGTAGATGGACTGCTCAGGAGGCATCATTATTACTAACACTGGGAATGAACTACCTGGAAATGTTGGGTGCATTCTATGGCCTAAACTCATATTGTACTGGGTCATATCAATATGGTTAGACTACAGATTGACAATACCACCGTGGTAGCATATATCAACCACTTGGGTGGAAACAAATCAACATCATGTGACAATCTGGCTAATACAATTTGACAATGGTGTATCCAGAGAGATATTTGGATATCAGCTACTTACCTACCAGGTAAACTAAATTTAGTGGCAGACACCAGGTCACGCAAATTTAATGAAAACACCGAATGGATGTTGAATAAAAAAGTATTTGCTGATATTACAGCATGGTGTGGAACACCAGATATCGATCTATTCACATCCAGGCTTAATCACCAGTTATCAAACTATGTTTCGTGGGAACCAGACCCTGGGGCAGCGGCGACAGATGCATTTTCGCTGCATTGGGGGAAATTGTTTATTTATGCTTTCCCTCCTTTCTGCCTCATCAGGTGGTTATTAAGGAAAATACAGCAAGACTCTGCGTCTGGTATTTTGGTAGTACCCGATTGGCCTACTCAACCATGGTTCCCAGTGATACTGAACATGGTATTAGAACCATGTATCACCATCCCGAATTGACCAGACTTATTGGTTCATCCTGTAACAAGGGATAGCCACCCATGCCATAACTATTTGAATGTATTAATTTGTAGAGTCTAAAAATACCACTACTACAGCTGGGACTGACGAACCGAACAGTGAACATGATTTCGGCGGCCCACAGACAGTCCACCAAAAAACAGTATCTGGTCTATATCGGGTAATGGGAGATGTATTGTCAAAAAAACAGCATCACCTACAGAGAAATGAACATCCCGTCTGTTCTGGAATATCTGGCAGGCTTCCATTATGATGAGGGGCTCAGTTATAGTGACATCAACTGCGCCAGAAGTGCCTTATCAACTTATCTATGGCAAGGAACAGAGTGTCACTCTGTTGGGACTCACCCACTGGTAACAAAATTTATGAGGGGAATTTTTAATACCAATCCCCCAAGAACCAGGTACTCCCAAATATGGGATGTGAGTATTGTCCTGAAGATGCTCAGGAATTGATCTCCAGCAACAGCTCTGTCCCTACATAGACTGACATTAAAAACAGTCATGCTAATGGCTTTGGTCATGGCACAAAGGGTACAGTCATTACATAAATTAAGACTGGACAACATGACTTCATCATATGGAAATATTACGTTTCATATTTATGAATTAGTTAAGCAGAACAGACAGGGATCAGCAGGCCTCAATATAGAATTTAGGTCTTACCCAACAGATGATCGTCTCTGTATAGTAAGACATTTGTCGTTATACATGGAGAACACGAAAATCATCAGAGGCAATGAGAAGGCACTTTTAGTCAGCCATAAGCAACCACACAAAAGAGTGACGGTCCAGACCATCTCAAGATGGCTGAAACAGGTTCTAATACAGGCTGGGGTGGATACTAATATTTTAAAATCTCATTCCACCAGGGCTGCAACTACATCGGCAGCTATGCAGTTGGATGTACCAATGGACCTAAACCTCAAGACAGCAGGATGGTCAGGGGAAAAAACATTCCAACTATTTTATCATAAACCAGTCATTAAACCTGGAACATTTGCAGAAACAATTTTAAGATCTGTTATTTAATTTACCCCATAAATAGGGGCTATAATTTTGTGTTAATAAATTTCATTGATTTCAATGTCGGATTAATGTCTAAATTATGGTGACACAATTCCTCCTACAGTCATTAAGGCAGATATGATGCATGGGCTCGTTTCCACGGCATGAAATCACAGAGCTTTGAAATCCTGGTGGGGTTCTTCACGTATTCCCTCAACGTACTCCTCATAAAATAACGATCAAACTTCGAACTGGTAAGTTCTCGTTTAATCTTACTATTAAAAAGGGCTTCTTAAGATCCCTTTATACAAAGTTTTATGTTGCGAGTAGCTAATTTGGGGCCCCATTAAATCCCGCTGTATTTTTCTGGGCATATGGGGTACAAATCTACCGCAATGGAAACATTCCAAACCAGCGTGTTCCACAGAGTTCCACAGGATCCCACTCAAAAGCTGATTGGCCATTAATTTACAGCAATTGAACACTAAATTCCTTCCATTTGGCCTATAAATTAATGTAAATGAGATTTAAAAATCATGTTTTATTGTGAACTCTTTGTGAATGTTATTTGGACACAGGCTATTTAAAAATGTTCATCTTTTCTTAAGAAATGGATAGATGTTTAGATCTAATAATTGAAATTTGGAATTAGCTACAATTGGGTAACTAACTAATTATATGCTTTAATTTCAGGTCATTCAAGTAAGATTGTTTCATATTTGTTTCAGAATGCTTCAATCTATAATAACTGAAAATGTCTTTCAGTTCTCTTAATTTTTAAGAAAGTTATAGCCATTTCACTGTCCTCGATCACAGCTTTTGCATTAAAATGGAAAATCAATAGGGAACAAGATGCTAATTTCCGAGTATGAAAATGGCCATAACATTTTTAATACTGAAGATATGAAAGTAAATTAGGTGTCAAATTAAACTTATTTTTGTACTTTATCTGATGGGATAAATTGCAGACTTGATTTTTAAAATCTCAACATTTTGTAACATTGCTACATTTTCAGTCTGATTCTAGCTTTCTCTGATTTTATTTCAAATTTAAGCAGATGTATTTATTTTTATTTTTATCAAGCACTAGAGCAGCCTATTGCTATCAGCCCAGTTGGAACACACTATTCAATTGCCATGCTGTGGAAAATTCATTTATGTGTTTAGTGCATTTCTTGTAGTAAGTATTGCACTCAGTTACGTCTGATCACCTATTAACCCGGTATATAGACTCTCCTCACCGTTCACGCAGTGCCAGATTGTTCTCAGCATTCATGCAAGACTCTCCAGTGATTTCCCGACTGCCTACACAAATTCGAACCTGCCTGCCCCTGACCATTCTGTCCTGTCGTCTTCCCGGATATCACTTCAGCCTTCTGTCCCCGACCATGGCCTTTGTCCCGTACCTCCTGGTTTCTGTCTGCCTCTCTCCTGGGCTGTTTGGTGTATCCCTGCAATGGCTCCTCAACTTCCTGCCTGGCTTCGACTCTCCTTTCGTCTGTCCCTCGCTGGTTTGTTTGCATCGTGTGTTGGATCTCCTGGTTACCGGACCTTCCGCTACCTCGACTACGTCTCCTGCCTGCCCCTTTTCGGAACCCTCGCTCAATCCTGAGCCTCTGTGTGAGTACGGTGTACCCATTCCTGTGTTTCTAATCTGTGCTGCTATTGGGTCCAAGCTATACCCGTTACAACAACAGCCGTGTCCAATCTATGGCAACAAGGAGACAGAAGGTGATGATAGATGGGTGTTTTTGCACCTGGATGTCTGTGACTAATGATGTACCACAAGATTGGTCCTTGGACCTTGTTGTATGTAATCTACATGAATGTCTTAGAAGTGGATATGGGAGACAAGATCAATGTTCACAGATGACAAGATGATAAGTGAAGTTGTTGATAGTATGGACAGTGGTCTTATTCCGCAGAGGGATATCAATGTGTTGGTGAAATGGGCTGAGAAATGAAAGATGGAGCTTAATCCAGACAATTGTGAGGTGATGTGTTCTGTGGTGCAAATGAGGCTAGGACATACACCATGAATGACAAGCTCTGACAAAGTATTAAGAATATCTGATCTATGTAGGATTTAAACTTGAGCATGGGGCTTGCTGCTTACAGAGGCCCGAGAGCTGTCAGAGCGGTCGCAGAGGGAGGAGTACCCAAATCTGCAGTTTTCCAACGTTCCATTCGCATTTCAAAACAAGTGGGCTTGAGGAAGCCGCTGATTGGTGGAAGCAGACGAGGGAGCAGCTGATTGGGAGTCAGATCCCTGCTGATTTCTTCCAGCAGTTTGTATTGTATTATATTGTGCTTTGTATGGTATCCTAGGTAAGAGGGGAGTATGAGTGCCAGGGCAGTTTACTGTTCAGGATGTCAGATGTGGGAGGTCAAGGAATCTGATAGCCTTCCAGACTTCCACATCTGCGCCAGGTGCATCAAGATGGGGCTCCTAAGGGACCGTATTAGGAACCTGGAGCAGCAGCTCGATGACCTCCGTCTGGTCAGGGAGAGCGAGGAAGTCATTTAGAGGAGTTACAGAGAGGTGGTCACTCCAAGACCACAGGAGGCAGGCAAGTGGGTCACGGTTAGGAGGGACAAGGGGCAGAGGCAGGGACTAGAGAGTACCCTGGTGGCTGTACAACTTGACAATAAGTACTTCTGTTTGAGTACTGTTGGGGGGGACAGCCTACCTAGGGGTAGCAACAGCAGCCGGGCCTCCAGTGCAGAGACCGGTCCTTTTGCTCAGAAGGGTAAGGAAAAGAAGAGGAGGGCATTAGTAATAGGGGACTCTATAGTTAGTGGGTCAGACAGGCGATTATGTGGACGCAGTTGCGAGACCCGGATGGTAGTTTGCCTTCCTGGTGCCAGGGTCTGGGATGTGCCTGAATGCGTCCAAGAAATCCTGAAAGGGGAGAGAAGCCCGAGGTCGTGGTACATATAGGTACCAATGACAACGGTAGAAATAGAGAAGAGGTCCTGAAAGGAGAATTTAGGGAGTTAGGAGGAGAGTTAAAGAGAAGGACCGCAAAGGTAACAATCTCGGGATTACTGCCTGTGCCACGCGACAGTGAGAGTAGGAATGGAGCGAGGTGGAGGCTAAATGCGTGGCTGAAGGACTGGTGCAGAGGACAGTGATTCAAATTTCTGGATCATGGGACATCTTTTGTGGAAAAGAGATTACGAGGGGGTGGGTTTCTTAAATGTGAATATGTTAATGCTAGGAGCATTGTAAGAAAGGTGGATGAGCTTAGAGCCTAGATTGACACCTGGAAGTATGATGTTGTGGCGATCAGTGAAACATGGTTGCAGGAGGGTTGTGATTGGAAACTAAATATTCCAGGATTTTGTTGCTTCAGGTGTGATAGAATTGGAGGCGCAAGAGGTGGAGGTGTTGCATTGCTTGTCAAGGAAGATATTACAGCAGTGCTTTGGCAGGATATATTAGAGGGCTCGTCTAGGGAGGCTATTTGGGTGGACCTGAGAAATGGGAAAGGTGTACCGACACTTGTAGGGGTGTATTATAGACCGCCTAATGGGGAGCAAGAATTGGAAGAGCAAATATGAAAGGAGATCGCAGATATTAGTAGTAAGCACAAGGTAGTGGTTGTGGGAGATTTCAATTTTCCACACATAGACTGGGAAACACATTCTGTAAATGGGCTGGATGGTTTGGAGTTTGTAAAATGTGTGCAGTATAGTTTTTTGCAGTAATACATAGAGGTACCTACTAGAGAAGGGGCAGTGCTGGACCTCCTGTTAGGAAATGAGACAGGTCAGGTGGCGGAGGTATGTGTTGGGGAACACTTCGGGTCCAGTGATCACAATACCATTAGTTTCAATATAATTATGGAGAGGGTCAGAACTGGACCTAGGGTTGAGATTTTTGATTGGAGAAAGGCTAACTTTGAGGAGATGCGAACGGATTTAAAAGGAGTGAATTGGGAAATTTTATTTTATGGGAAGGATGTGGAGGAGAAATGGAGGACATTTAAAGATGACATTTTAAGAGTACAGAATCTTTATGTCCCTGTTCAGTTGAAAGGAAATAGTAAAAATTGGAACGAGCCATGGTTTTCAAGGAAAATTGGACACTTGGTTCGGAAAAAGAGAGATCTACAATAATTATAGGCAGCATGGAGTAAATGAGGTGCTTGAGGAGTATAAGGAATGTAAAAAGAATCTTAAGAAAGAAATTAGAAAAGCTAAAAGAAGATATGAGGTTGCTTTGGCAAGTAAGGTGAAAGTAAATCCAAAGGGTTTCTACAGTTTTATTAATAGCAAAAGGATAATGAGGAATAAAATTGGTCCATTAGAGCGTCCATTAGTGGATAGCTATCTGCAGAGCCAAAAGCGATGGGGGAGATATTGAACAATTTATTTTCTGCGGTATTCACCAAGGAGAAAGATATTGAATTATGTGAGGTAAGGGAAACAAGTAGAGTAGCTATGGAAACTATGAGATTCAAAGAAGAGGAAGTACTGACACTTTTGAAAAATATAAAAGTGGATAAGTCTCCAGGTTCTGACAGGATATTCCCTAGGACATTGAGGGAAGTTAGTGTATAAATAGCAGGGGCTATGACAGAAATATTTCAATTGTCATTAGAAACGAGAATAGTGTCGGAGGATTGGCGTACTGCGAATGTTGTTCCATTGTTTAAAAAGGGTTATAAGAGTAAACCTAGCAATTATAGACCTGTAAGTTTGACATCAGTGGTGGGCAAATTAATGGAAAGGATACTTAGAGATAATATATATATAAGCATCTGGATAAACAGGGTCTGATTAGGAACAGTCAAATGGATTTGTGCCTGGAAGGTCATGTTTGGCTAATCTTCTTGAATTTTTTTGAAGAGGTTACTCGGGAAATTGATGAGGGTAAAGCAGTGGATGTTGTCTATATGGACTTCAGTAAGGCCTTTGACAAGGTTCCTCATTTTTTTTTTTTTTTTTTATTAATCAAAAGATTTATTCAATTATTAAAAAATAATATTTACACTACAATAAAACAAGCCAGAACCCACCACAATAAATACAATACAAACATATATCCATAATAAACTACTATACAATTATGATACAATCCTTATTGAGGATACATTCAACACCCTGCGGAGCCCAGCAGTCCCGAAACTCCCTCAGGGTGCCCACAGACAGGGCGTATTCCCTTTCTAATCCCACCCGGGCACGGACGTAACCCCGGAAAAGGGGCAACAAGGTTCCTCATGGAAGGTTGTTTAAGAAGGTTCCATTGTTGGGTATTAATGGTGGAGTAGCAAGATGGATTCAACAATGGCTGAATGGGAGATGCCAAAGAGTAATGGCGGATGGCTTTTGTCAGGTTGGAGGCCGGTGACTAATGGGGTGCCACAGGGATCTGTGTTGGGTCCACTGTTGTTTGTCATGTACATCAATGAACTGGATGATGGTGTGGTAAATTGAATTAGTAAGTATGCAGATGATACTAAGATCAAGTCAAGTCAAGTTTATTTGTCACATACACATACGAGATGTGCAGTGAAAAGAAAGGATAGGTGGTGTTGTGGATAATGAAGTAGATTTTCAAAGTCTACAGAGAGATTTAGGCCATTTGGAAGTGGGCTGAAAGATGGCAGATGGTGTTTAATGCTGATAAGTGTGAGGTGCTACATCTTGGCAGGACAAATCAAAATAGGATGTACATGGTAAATGGTAGTGAATTGAGGAATGCAGTTGAACAGAGGGATCTAGGAATAACTGTGCACAGTTTCCTGAAGGTAGAATCTCATGTAGATAGGGTGGTAAAGAAAGCTTTTGGTGTGCTGGCCTTTATAAATCAGAGCATTGAGTATAGAAGTTGGGATGCAATGTTAAAATTGGACAAGGCATTGGTGAGGTTAATTCTGGAGTATGGTGTATAATTTTGGTTGCCTAATTATAGGAAGGATGTCAACAAAATAGAGAGAGTACAGAGGAGATTTACTAGAATGTTGCCTGGGTTTCAGCAACTAACTTACAGAGAAAGGTTGAACAAGTTAAATCTTTATTCTTTGGAGCGCAGAAGGTTAAGGGGGGACTTGGTAGAGGTCTTTAAAATGATGAGAGGGATAGACAGAGTTGACGTGCATAAGCTTTTCCCATTGAGAGTAGGGAAGATTCAAACAAGAGGACATGATTTGAGAATTAAGGGACAGAAGTTTAGGGGTAACATGAGGGGGGAACTTCTTTACTCAGAGAGTGGTAGCTGTGTGGAATGAGCTTCCAGTAGAAGTGGTGGAGGCAGGTTCGATTTTATAATTTAAAAATAAATTGGATAGGTATATGGACGGGAAACGAATGGAGGGTTATGGTCTGAGTGCAGGTAGATGGGACTAGGGGAGAATATGTGTTCGGCACGGACTAGAAGGGCCGAGATGGCCTGTTTCCGTGCTGTAATTGTTATATGGTTTATATGGTTATATGTAATGTGGAATATCGTGGATAATTGTACTTTAAATAGTGTTAGTTGTAATTCATAGAATCATAGAATCTAATAACATGGAAACAGCCCCCCTGTCCCAACATCCATGGCAACCAGTTTGCACTCTTCCATATTTGTCCCATCTCTCATGATCCATTACTGTCAATGCAGAAGTTACTTGTGTGATTTACCCAACACTTTTCATTACAACTATTTTAAAAGCAGTGAAGTACATGAAAGATGTCCGTGCACTTTCCACAGCATCATGAAGATGTAACAATCGCACATTGAACATGTCACATGGAAAGGGAAGCTTCAATATTAGCCGAGGGAGACGGAGTTATCCCACTGTCCATAATCCCAGGCACTGCACCACAGCAGAGTCTCCCACACATGCTATAAAGGAGGAGTGAGTGCTGGCAAATTGGACAATAATAAGTCACATCAAAATGTGACCATAATTCTAAATATGAAGAGCAAACCCTGAGTCGCTTACCACTGGGCTCCTGATAGTACGGAACTAAAAGCCGGGGCAGGTGTTGATGAAACAAACCACATCTCCAGTTCCCTCTGCCCCTCTCAACTTTCTGAATAACCAGATTCTGTGATTTCTCTTCCACGGTCAGTGTCTTTTCTCCAACACTTTTGTCATCACCATTGATCCAAACCAGTCTCATTGACTCAGTGACGTGAGACACAGAGCAGGTCAGGGTAACGTTGTCTCCCTCAGTCACTGCATCGGACGGTTCAGCTGTGACTGTGGAAACAAGCAGGTTGTTTAGATTTTAAACAATTAGTTCATCAGTGAAAACACTGGCAGCATTATGTCTCCTACCTTTCACTGTGATTAGATCAATGGTGAGAAATGGAGAAACTCCCACCTCGTTCACTGATGTGTCTTTTCCAAGATAACATTTGTAACATCTGGCATCTTGAAAGAAAACGGGGACAATCCTCAAACTGAAATCCTTGCCATCGAAGGGTTTCACTGACGTCACCAGTCGATTTCCGAAGTCGGCCCCTTTGACATTGATGGACTGAGAGTGTGTTGTTGATGCTAATACTTGCTGTTGTTGCTGTTGAAGGCGACGTGATGTCCAGGTCATGGCAGTACTGGAATCCCCACGACTGTTATAGCAAACCAGGTGAAGTTCACTATGATCTGTGCTGGAGCGGTAAACTGTGTATTTCGTTTTATATAAAGCTGTATCGGAGAGACAGGATAACTCATTTCAGTATTACAGTTACAACCACATTCTCATAAATAATTGTGGTGTTTTGTTCAGCTGATCAAGCTTCAAATGTAAATGCATTCTGCATCAAAACTCATCAGATCTTTACATAAACAAAATTTCCTGTAAAGTAGTAAATTGCAGTAAAGCTTGGATATTTCACAGACTGTCTGGGAATCTTCCGTGATGGAATGAAACCTCCCGGAAACTCCCGAGAGCGGCCCGGGAGGTGAATCTCTCTGTCAGTCTGCAGGAGGTGGTGCAGGTTCAGGCTGCGGACAGAAGCAGCCCAGAGGATGCCTGCGTGGGTGGGGCCTGATCCGGACAGGTTAGCAGCTCAAGTGGGTCGGGTCTTCCTGTCCCTTCATTCCTATTATTCCCACCATCCCTCTCCCATTCACACCCATTGATTCCCTGCCCTTCCCTCTTCCCCGTGTCCTGTTCCCAGCTCCATGCTGATCTGAAGCCCGAGTCTGCAGCAGCTGGAATCACTTCAAACAGTAGCGTGACTCAGAGAGAAGGGTCAGTGAGGGGAGGGGGGACGGATTGTTGTTCAGTGCTGATGTGTGCACCGGGACCCCAAGTGTGAGTGTGAGCAGCAAGTGCTGGTGGTTGTCATGGTGACTACACTTTCTATCTGACACTTTCACGTGAGTCCTGTATCAGTATCTCAGTCTCAGATACTGGAGCATTGATGGCAAGTTAAACTGACAAAATACTTTACTGAACGTTGCAGAAATACATCATCACTCCTGTGCTGTGTGTCTGTCACACAAAGACAAGCAGGCTGTTGCTCCACAGAGAGACTTTCTAGAAACTTCTCCCTGATCATTCAGCATTTTATACACGAGAGCAGTTGCTTGTCTACATTTCTTCACAGGGCGCACGCATACCATTCCAAGAAGCACCATGATACAAGTGTCTACTTGATATGTAATGGGAGGTGTTTACACTCACTGTTGTTTACAGTAAAATTTCCATTACTGGTGTGAACAATGTTTCCGTTTTCCTTCACTTCACACACATACAACTTCCCATCCTCCACTGTAACATGTCGGATCATCAGATAGACCGTGTTATTCAGGCGGATCTGATCAGTGTTGCTCCTGTTCTGCTGGGATGAGTCCATTGGTCTCCAGTGAAGACTGACTGTATCTGAGAGTCTGGAGATGGTGCAGCTGAGTGTGACGTCACTGCCCAGCAGAGGGCGATATGGACTTGCCTCAACTGTGAAAAACAGATGAATGAGATTCAGAGTGGGTAGTGGTGTGGAAAGTCCAATGACTGGGCTCAATCTCACCTCAGCTGAAAACCTTGACTCGCCCCTCATTCTTCTAAACTCCAACTAGTCCAAGCCCAGAGCCACAAACACTCCTGTTAAACTAATCATCACATGGGGCATATTCATAAACATTAGTTTTTTTTTTTGCATTACTTCATACTGCACTACAATCTCTGCACCTTTGTGCTGGTGTGCTTTAAGAAACATAGAAACATGGAAAATAGGTGCAGGAGGAGGCCATTCAGACCTCCGAGCCAGCACCGCCATTCATTGTGATCAGGGCTGATCGTCCCCAATCAATAACCCGTGCCTGCCTTTTCCCCATATCCCTTGATTCCATTAGCCCCTAGAACTCTATCTAACTCTCTCTTAAATCCATCCAGTGATTTGGCCTCCACTGCCCTCTGTGGCAGGGAATTCCACAAATTCACAATTCTCTGGATGAAAAATGTTTTCTCACCTCTGTCTTAAATGGCCTCCCCTTTATTCTAAGACTGTGGCTCCTGGTTCTGGAGCCCAAAATTGGGAACATTTTTCCTGCACCTAGCTGTGCAGTCCTTTTATAATTTTATATGTTTCTATAAGATCCCCTCTCTTGCTTCTAAACTCCAGTAAATACAAGCCTAGTCTTTTCAATCTTTCCTCATATGACATTTGTTGCATTTTGTTGCACTTGTTGCATTTTTTACAGTACCTTTCATTATAATTTACTCTGAACTTTATCTGAACAATTGATGTGTTTTATCCAAATGTATATGACAATTGACTAATATAAATCTAAATCTGAATGTGATATTGTTCAGACTACAGAGACATTGTGTGATCCACATGTTAGCATGGTTCACACATTTTGTGCACATAACATTCTTGACACTCATGCTGCATCCTGAGATTGTATAAATTCAAGTGTTTGTACATTGGATTTAGCTCCTCGGGGACTGGTGGCAGAACGTCCATGGATTGTAGTTCTATTCCACTTGCTGAGGAGAGCATATTGTTGGATCCAACTTCCCTTTCACTCTCAGCAAATGTTAAAGCAATGAACTAACCCCAATCCCTTTACACCTGTGGAGAATTATCTACAGGAGGCAAAGGCCTTGTCCATCCTCTGCTAAAGTTCTCAAGCTGTTGGATTGATTCTGAGTGGCACCAATTTTTAAAAGTAAACACATTTATTAACATTGAATTTTTCATTTTTTTTAATAATGAAAGGGTCTCTAATTCTACAAAGATGATTAGTTTTGATTCCTGAAGAGTCTCCACCCAGGAACTTGATCCGGGAACAGTTTTCCCGGTGCCTGTGTCGGGGAATATCAGCGTATTTCTGCACCAGTCCTGGTCTCCACATGGAGAAGTGAAGGAGAGCGCTGGCAGATTCACTACAGGAACTGTCAGCATGTTCGGGAATTCCTCGTTGTGCAACACGTGGTTGGAAGTCCTGAACCTGTTCATATTCACACAGGTAAATGCCGGCTGTTCCCATGGCACTGCTGGTGCAACCGTCAACACTCTGACCAGTGAATGCAACAAAGTTTAGATGTAACAGGATTGATAAATTTGTCCCTGTCATGTCTCCCCCGACCGCCCTCTCGGTGGGAACTTTCTGATTGAGTATAAGTTCCACAGATGGACTTCCTCTGGGATCTCAGTGAGGCATGGACCTGGTTCACTGGGTAAAATTGAGCAGCAGTATCACTGGGGATTCTCACCCCCGGGCCCACGGAATCAATGAAGAAAATCTTTCTCCCAATTGTATCAATGGAAGATTCACCAGGTGGAAGAAGTCTCACCATATCTCATCATTACACGTAACATTATTAACAGAGAACCACATTGTTGATCCACGTCTCGCCCACTCACCTTTGATCCCATATATTTCATATTGTTTCAGGATCAATTTCCTCGGATGTGTTTCAGTCAAGGTGAACAATCCCGACCATTTAAATGTGGGTTTTTTTATTGTCAGATTAACAGTACGGAGATCCACAACCACCTCCTGGTTCATAATGGTGTTTTCCCGGCCATTGCCCCACTGTTTGCTCCACGTGTCCCCGCCCTGGATACGGAGAGTTACCACTGTCTGTTTTCCCCGCCTCGAGTGCGGTTCCCATTCCCAGACAAGAGTGTCATTCCCAGGATTGTCTGGTCCTTTTAACACAATGTCGCCTTCATTATCCTTGAAATAAATCTGATTTCTGGTTTCTGTTGGAAAGAGGAAAAATTGAAGGAATAACATATTAAGCACATTTTCTCCACTCCATATCTATAAAAATTAATTTAAAATAAATTTCATTTATTTCCAGAATGTTTTGATCTCCCACAGAACCTCCAGTGAGACGGGCACAGTTTGTGAATAGATGTCTGGCTGGAATAACCTGGCCTGGTCCAGCGATACTTCATGACATGAGAAGAGTGAGTGGGAGAAAGATGGAGGTTTGTGTCAGGTCTCCAGCCGGTGTTCCCTGCGACTGGGTTTCCTGATGTGGGTAGAGATCAGCGGATCCTGTACACACCGCATCCCCGGCAATTGGCGGATAAACCTGGAACAGAATAAACACGCTCCTGCCTCCCTGTCTGCTCCTCACTCCTCATTATTTGTTGTCATGCACACTTGTCATTCGGCCCGCCAGGGAATGTAAGTAAGTAAGTAAATAAGTTTTATTTATATAGCACGTTTTAAGTCAACTTGCATTAACACCAAAGTGCTTTACATAAATTAAATAATAAGTTTCCATACAAACCATAGAAAAAGGTTAAAAAAAATAAAGAAAATGGACACAACATATTATAGAGTTCAACACAAACATCCCCCCACAGCAGAATCAAAAATCTCCACTTTGGGGAAAGGCACCAGAAAGTTAAGTCCTCTTCCTCTGTGAAACACCCGAGATCGGGGCCCATTTGTGCCCTTTCAACCAGTCCGATAAATTTCAGGGCCTTCTTGCCGGGAAAATGGAACTCTGGCGTCGGGTGAAACATTTCTCGGCGGCTTGGAAAGTCTGGAGCGGCTGCCTCTTCCCCGGATGTGTGTGACCCCCCCCCCCATGTTTTAAAAGCGATTTATTATGCCCCAAGCCGTCTGTCCCTGCGGCCGGGGTGGGGGGTGAATCATCCTGTGTGGGTGTCAGAGTCAGGGGGTTGGAGGGGGAAAGAGAGATGGGGGAGAGAGAGAAGATGAGAGAGAAAGAGAGAAGGGGAGAGAGAGGGGGGAGAGAGGTGCAGAGAGAGAGGGGGGGAGAAAGAGAGGGGGAGAGAGAGGGGGGGTAGAGAGAGAAGAGGGGAGAGAAAAAAGAGAGAGAGTAAAGGGGAGAGAGAAAAGGAGAGAAAGAGGGGACGTAGAGAGAGGGGGGGAGAGAGAAAGGGAGAGAGAGGGGAGAGCGAGGAGAAGGGAGAGAGAGGGTAGAGGGAGAAGGGGGGGAGAGAGAGAGATGGGAGAGAGGGGGAGAGAGAGAAGAGGGGAGAGAGAATTGGGAGACGGGAGCATGGGGTTCATTTTCCCACACAAGCCATAGATGACTGGGCAATCTGAACCCAAGCACCAAGTTGTAAGCTGCCGAAGATGTGCATCCCGTGGGACAGCCCCCACTCTCCCACGGCCACCCTCCGCGGTTGTGGGTCGACTGCAGCTGAGGTATGGGACAATGTTCATCCCTCCACAGTGGTGTTATGGACACGGGGATCTGGACCAATCGCTGACAAGTTCCGGCCCCCGGCAACATCATGTCCGTTATTTGACTTTTCTGTTGAGCGGCATTCTGTTCGTTGGCCTGTAGGCGACGCCGCCTAATCGGGTAGGTGGCGTTTCGGCATAGCGGCCATTCGGTGAGTTTGATTTAAGGCGTCGCAGCCTTTTGGTTAGTTGACTTTTAGGCATCCCACCCTTTCGTTTAGTTGGCGTTTCGGCTTTGTTTACATTCGGTTATTTGGCTTCCACTTCTTTGCTTTGGCTTCTCGTCCATTGGCGCCACGTCCGGGTACCGGAGGGACTTTACCAAGTGCCGTACTAAAATTACTGTAGACAATGCCATGTAAAATTCATGCCTACTGTCTTTAATTAGTCCATTTTGTTCCAAATGGGACTCAATTCTATCCCAAAGAATATTTTCCAATTGTTTCCTACCATTGTGATGTGAATCACTGTTCTTTAATTTGCTGAATTCTCTCTCCCCATTTTAAACAAATACACCATTTCAACTCCCATTCCCGTACTGATCTTTCAGTCCTTGGCCTCCTCCTTTGCCAGAGTGAGGCCACATACAAACTAAAAAAACCACACTTCATATTTCTCTTGGGTATCTGACAACTTAATGATATGAACATTGAATTCTTGACTTTCAGGCAATAAATCCCCAAACATCCATCCCACCTTTTTACTGACATATTTTATTTTATTTCATTTTTCCCCTTTTCCCTTGCTCCTCTCATCCCTGGAGATATCTGATACCTCACCTACATCCCCTAATTCCAGTTTCAGTTTCCTTCATTTATCCTTGTTTGCTTTCTCCTTGTTTACCGTCTTGATTTTAATGTAAGTATAAGAAGCCTTGGAGCTTTCTTTACTCCAAATTGCCATGACCATTTTGTGGCCTAATTTCTCCCTTCTAATCGTTCGCTTGAGTTCTTTCCTCCTTGCTTTATATTCCTCAATGGCCCTCTCTGCTATCATACTCTTGAACCTTGCATGTGTTTCCTTTCTATTTTTGACCAAATTTACAAATGTATTTGGTCATCCAAGGTTTTCTTACTTTGCCACTCTAATTCCTCTTCCTTACTTTGGGATTCAAAGTGTTCAGTTAGGGGGGGAATTCTACTCATCCAGTCCTGGATGTCCCACATGTAGTCTGGGAATGTGGAGACTATGGTAGGGTCGAGGGAGGTGCTAGCGAGGTCGAGCTGGTGTCCACATTCAACTTGTGGAAACAACGGTGAAACTTCAGGTGATGTCACCGAAGGGCAGTGTGAGGATGAGAAATAGGAGGGGTCCATGGTAGATTGTCAGAGGGTGCCCGAGGAACTGTGCCGGAGAATGAAGCAGGTAGTTCTCGCATGCGACAGGATCGATAAGTCAAGGGCAGTTCCACCGCCTGGACTGTGGTGGGGAGATGTTGGGGAGGATGGTGTGGACAACCATGTCACAGTGCTCACCGGGGGCCATTTCTGACTTTGAAAAGGGCCATGTTGGTGCAGGAGAAGGGGAGGGAGCTAATGGGAGAGGCCCAGAAATGGAGCTCCAGCAAGGATGGGGTGGATTTGTGGGACGTGGAGAGGAGAGCGAGATTGACAATGGGGTGCGGATTTACACAGACAATGATAAAGTAAAGCAACGTGATTGTGACCGGAGAAGAGAAAGCACTTACTCTGGTTGGAAACGGGTCGAAGCAGGAAAACAATGAAACCGATCATCAAACCAGCTGGCAAACTGCTGCAGATAAACCTGGGCTTCATCTTGTGGATTCCCTGTGGGAAATAACATCAAGTTTTAGACTGAGCCTGTTTGAGCCACATATCTTCAGTGCATTAGGAGTCCATGTTCATAGCTCACGGAAGGTGGCAACACAAGTAGTTAGGGTAGTGAAGAAGGCGTATGATATGCTTGCCATCAATGCTAAGCCCATTGAACGTAAGAGTGAGGAAGTGTCTTTTTTGTTTCTAAAGATAAAACTTCAATGGCAATTCTTTTGTTCTGATGCTGCTCACTGTGGGTCAAAGGCTGGATTATAAGGACAGGAATGTTGCCCCATCTCCCACACACTGTTACTGTGCTGAGGAATGAAGCATCGATATGTCAAAGTGAGGTCCATCATGGAATGTTGCCACCTGACCCACTACAGACTGCAGGAAAATGTGCTGAGGGATGAACTGAAGCTCGTTGCAACCAACATAAAAACTCTGAGGGGAAGGACCACAATCTAGGGACCTTCTACTGCTGGACATTGAGTGATGAGTCTGGTGGGAACACCCCTCATACAAAGAATATCAGCACAGGGGGCCACATGAGTGTTAAGGTTGTTTATTGTAAAGATAAATGTTAATGCTCTTGAGTATGACACTATTGAATGTAGAGACACTGAAAATGTTTTTACGTTGTTTTAGATTTGTATAAAACAAGGAACTGCAAATTCTGGTTTACCAAGGAAAGACACAAAATAATAGAGGAACTCAGCAGGTCAGGCAGCATCCGTGGAGAACATGGCTAGGTGATGTTTTGGGTCAGGACCGTTTTCTTCAAAAATAGTTTTGTAAATGGCTTTTATTCTGCCTAAAGTTTATTTAAAAATTTTAAAAGAAATGTGAGGTTAGAAGGGCACAAGGTGGCATTATTGTATTTTCCAAGCTCATTCAGAAGATAATATCACATTCAGGACCAGAAGCAAAATTCAGAGCAATGGTTAAGGCTGCATTAAGAGCTTTCATGCAATGATTTGTCTATTTTGAGCTCTGGGCTATTTAACTTCCTGCTTTTTTCTCAACTAGGGGGGTAGGAGGCAACCGTGGCTGACAAGAGAAGTTAGGGATAGAATAAAACTAAAAGAAAAGATGTATAACACAGCAAAGAGTAGCCGGAAGCCAGAGGATTGGGGAACTTTCATAGGACAACAGAAGGTAACTAAACAGGCAATACGAGCTGAAAAGATGAAGTACAATGGGAAGCTGGCCAGGAATATAAAGAAGGACAGTAAAAGCTTCTTTAGATATGTTAAGGGAAAAAGAGTAGCAAAGTCAAATGTGGGCCCCTTGAATGCAGACATGGGTGAAATTATTATGGGTAACAAGGAAATGGCAGAAGTGTTGAACAGGTACTTCGGATCTGTCTTCACTAAGGAAGTCACAAACAATCTCCCAGATGTACTGGAGGACAGGGGATCTAAGGGGGTAGAGGAACTGAAAGAAATTTTCATTAGGCGAGAAATAGCATTGGGTAGGCAAATGGGACTGAAGGATGATAAATCCCCTGGGCCTGATGGTCTGCATCTCAGGGTCCTCAGGAAGGTGGCTCCAGCAATAGTGGACACATTGGTGATCATTTTCCAATGTTCAATAGATTCAGGATCAGTTCCTGTGGATTAACCATATAACCATATAACCATATAACAATTACAGCACGGAAACGGGCCATCTCGGCCCTACAAGTCCATGCCGAACAAATTTTTTTCCCCTTAGTCCCACCTGCCTGCACTCGTACCATAACCTTCCATTCCCTTCTCATCCATATGCAGGATAGCTATCCACAGTTATCCCACTTTTCAAGAAAGGAGAGATAAAATGGTGAATTACAGACCAGTTAGCTTGACCGGTAGTGGGAAAGATGATAGTCAATTATTAAAGATGTGATAATGGGGCATTTGGATATCAGTAAAAGGATTAGTCCAAGTCAACATGGTTTTATGAAAGGGAAATCATGCTTGACTAATCTTCTGGAATTTTTTGAGGATGTGACAAGTAATATGGATGAAGGGGTGCCAGTGGATGTAGTGTATCTAGACTTTCAGAAAACCTTTGATAAGTTCCCGCACGGGAGACTGGTGACTAAAATTGGAGCGCATGGTATTGGGGGTATTGAGGTTACCCTTATTATTCTTATATGTTTCAATGAGATATCCTCTCATCCTTCTAAACTCCAGAGTGTAAAAGCCCAGCTGTTCCATTCTCTCAGCATATGACAGTTCCGCCATCACGGGAATTAACCTTGTAAACCTACGCTGCACTCCCTCAACAGCAAGAATGTCCTTCCTCAAATTAGGGGACCTAAACTGCACACAATACTCCAGGTGTGGTCTCACTAGGGCTCTGTACAAGTGCAGAAGGACCTCTTTGCTCCTATATTCAATTTCTCTTGTTATAAAGGTCAACATGCCATTCGCTTTCTTCACTGCCTGCTGTACCTGCATGCTTACTTTCATAGACTGATGTACAAGGACCCCCAGATCCCATTGTACTTCCCCTTTTCCCAACTTGATGTCGTTTAGATAGTAATGTGCCTTCCTGTTTTTGCTACCAAAGTGGATAACCTCACATTTATCCGCATTGAAATTCATCTGCCATGCATCTGTCCACTCCCCCAACCTGTCCAAGTCACCCAGCATTCTCATAGCATCCTCCTCACAGTTCACACTGCCACCCAGCTTTGTGTCATCTGCAAACTTGCTAATATTACTCTGAATCCCTTCATCCAAATCATTGATTTACATTGTAAATAGCTGCGGTCCCAGCAACGAGCCTTGCGGTACCCCACTAGTCACTGCCTGCCATTCTAAAAGGGACCCGTTAATCCCTATTCTTTGTTACCTGTCTGCCAACCACTTCACTATCCATGTCAGCATGCTACCCCCTATACCATGTGCTCTAATTTTGCAGGATATTTGTTTGTCTCCTCCTTAGTGAAGACAGGTCCAAAGTACCTGTTCAACTAATCTTCCATTTCCTTGTTTCCCATAATAAATTCATCTTTTTCGGTCTTCAAGGGTCCAACTTTGGTCTTAACTAATTTTTTCCTCTTCACATACCTGAATAAGCTTTTACTATCCTACTTTATATTCTTGGCTAGCTTACCTTCGTACCTCATCTTTTTTTCCCGTATTGTCTTTTTGGTTATCTTCTGTTGTTCTTTAAACATTACCCAATCCTCTTGTTTCCCGCTCATTTTTGCTACGTTGTACTTTATCGCTTTAAATTTTGCACTGTCCCTGACTTCCCTTGTCAGCCATGGTCGTTCCATTCTCCCATTGGAATCTTTCTTCGTCCTAGGATTGAACTGAACCTGCACCTGCTGTATTATTCCTAGAAATATCTGCCATTTTTGTTCCAATGTCATCACTGCTAGTGTATCTTTCCAGTCAACTTTGGCCAGCTCCTCCCTCATGGCCCCATAGTCCCCTTTATTCAACTGCAACACTGACACCTCCGATCCACCCCTCTCCCTCTCCAATTGTAGATTAAACCTAACCATGTTATGGTCACTGCCTCCTAATGGTTCCTTAACCTCGAGGTCCTTAAATCCAGTTCATTACATAACACTAAATCCAGAATTGCCTTCTCCCTGGTAGGCTCCAAGACAAGCTGTTCTAAGAATCCATCATGAAGGCACTTTCTTGGGGTCTAGTACCAACCCGATTTTCCCAATCTACCTGTTTGTGGAAATCTCCCATAACAAGCACAGCATTACTTTTGCTACATGCCAATTCTAACTCCTGATTTAACTTGCACCCTATGTCCAGGTTACTGTTTGGGGGCCTATAGATTAGTCCCCTTATGGTCTTTTTACCCTTACAATTCCTTAGTTCTATCCACATCTCCTGTTTCAATGTCATCCCTTGCAAGGGACTGAATTACATTCCTCACCAACAGGGCAACCACACCCCCTCTGCCCACCTGTCTGTCTTTTTGATAGGAGGTATACCCTTGAATATTCAGTTCCCAGCCCTGGCCCTCTTGCAGCCATGTCTCAGTAATTCCCACAACATCATACTTGCCAGTTTCTAACTGAGCCTCAAGCTCATCCACTTTATTCCTTATACTTCGCGCATTTATATACAGCACATTGACCTCCTTATTCACTTCCCCCCTCGCACTGCTCGCAATTGGCCCAGACCTTACTCTGTTCTCCATTCTCGAGCTTTCCTTACCATTAATTCGAGAATCTTTTGTAATCAAAATAGAGGAGGTGGAGAGGCTTTTCAGAAGACAGAAAAGCTGTAAATCGCCAGGACCTGACAATGTTTCCCCCTCTACTCTCATGCTCTGTGCCAAACAACTGGAACCGGTCTATACAGACATGTTTAACCAGTCCCTGCAAGCATGTACAGACCCTGCCTGCTTCAAAGTCTCCACTATTGTCCCTGTACCCAAAAAGGCAAAGATTACTTGTCTTATTGACTACAGGCCTGTCACACTGACTTCTGTAGTCATGAAGACCCTTGAAAGGCTTGTGCTGGTCATGCTGAAAAATATCCCAACCCCTCTGCTGGACCCTATGCAGTTTGCAAGTCGGGCCAATAGATCTGTGGATGATGCAGTCAACCTGGGCCTGCACTTCATCCTACAGCACCTAGACCGCCAGAGGACCTATGCGAGGATCCTGTTTGTTGATTTTAGCTCTGCATGCAACACCATTGTGCCAGAGCTACTACACTTCAAATTTTCCGAGTTGACTGTGCCTGAACCGGTACAGTCTGTTGGTGGATCACCAGCTTCCTGACAGACAGGTGAGGCTGGGAAAGCACATCTCGGACCCGCAAACGCTCAGCATAGAAGCACCGCAATGCTGCGTACTCTCTCCTCTCCTCTACTCTCTCTACACCAACGATTGCACCTCTCAGACCTCCATAGGCACCTCTGTCAAATTTCTCATGTTTGCGGCTGACACAACCCTGATTGGACTGATCCAGGATGGGGAGGAATCTGCCTACAGACAGGAAATTTCACAGCTGGTGTCCTGGTGCCATCGCAACAACCTAGAGCTCAATGCTCTTGAATTGCTCAGTGGAATTGATTGTAGACTTTAGGAGAGCTTCCCCTCCCCTCACCCCACTCACCATCAACAACACCACAGTCACATCTATGGAATCTTTTAAGTTCCTGTGAACCATCATCTCCAAGGACCTTAAGTGGGGGACTACCATCGACTCCACAGTCAAAAAGGCACAACAGAGGATGTACTTCCTACGGCAGCTGAGGAAGCACAATCTGCCACAGACAATGATGGTCCAATTTTACACGGCCATCGTAGAGCCTGTTCTCACCTTCTCCATCATAGTCTGGTTTGGCTCAGTCACCAAGCACGACACCTGAAGGCTGCAGCGAATCATCCGATCAGCTGAGAAGGTTATTAGCTGCAACCCTCCCTCCAAGATACAAGATACAAGACACATTTATTTGTCACATGTGCCAGTTGGCACAGTGAAATGTGATCACCATACAGTCATACAATAAAAATAAAGAACACAACACACGATAGAGTTCAACATAAAACATCCCCACCCAGCAGAATCAAAAGTTTCCCACTGTGAGGGAAGGGACCAAAGTCAGTCATCTTCCTCTAATGTTCCTGATGTTCACCCGTGGTCAGGGCCTCCCCGAGCCCTCCGCTGTCGCCGCTCCGGGCAGCCCGATGTTCAGGCTCAATCACCGGGATGTTGGCATTCCGACATCGGGACTGGAGGAACTCCTCAGCGACCTGGACATCCGAGTCGGGCACCTTCTACCGGAGTTTGCGGCTCCCAAAGTCCTCAGGCCGTGCTGGGTGGAGATGCAACGCTGGTGGCCCTCGGCAAAGGACTACAGAGACTCTGCGATGTTGTTCAGCACCGCCCGCGCTGGAAGCTCTCCCAAACCACAGCTCAGCGATGTTGGAGCAGCAGCCCAACGCTCCGGAGCTTCAAACTGCGTTCCACGTAGGCATTGCCTGCTCCGCAGTGAATCCAGCGCTGCACCACCGCTGTTGAAGCTCTGGTCCGGTTCCCGGTCCCCAGCAGGAAAGGTAGTTGTAGGCCACGAGGAGGGGGGATGGGGGGGTGGGAGGGCGAGGACGCGACTCGGAGAAATTGTCGGATCCTTGCCAGGAAGCGACTGGGGGACAGTTTCCCCCTTACCTTTCCCTCCTCCCCCGCATAGAAAATTTAAAGATTCCCCAAAACAAACTGTAAACTGAATAACATTTTTAAAAAAGATTGAAAAACAAACGGACTGTAGGCAGAGGCTGCCTTCAATGCGGCACCCCTAGTGGATTATTGAACTGTACACTGCAAGAGCCAGGAAGTTAGCGGGCAAGATCATCTCTGACCCCTCTCAACCTGGCCACAAACTCTTTGAATCACTTCCCTCTGGAAGGCTACTCCGGACTGGCAATGCTGCCACAGCCTGATATAAAAACAGTTTTTATCCACGAGTAGTTGCTCTACTCAACTGCCATAAATCTTTAGCCTGCCTTTGATCTGGTATTTTGTTGGTCCATATGCTTGATCAATGGTGTTTTATCATTAATGTTTTATTATTATTAATGTTTACTGTTTTCTGAGTCATTCGTAACTGTCACTGTATGTCATGTTGTTACTTGTGGGTGGAGCACCAAGGCAAATTCCTTGTATGTAAATACTTGGCCAATAAACTTACTTACGTACTTATTGAAACATGCAGGAGTGGATTATTTGGCACTTTGAGCCTGTTCTGTCATTCAACACAACCTTCTCTGTCAATCCCATATTACAATTCTGTGCCTATAATCATTGATGCCATTTGTGTCAAAAAAAAAATCTATCCCCTAGATTTCCCCTGGATTCAGTTACTTGTCATCAACCATTTTTTCCGTGGGGTGAATTTTAAAGGCTTACTATATTCAGAATGAAGAAATGTTTCCACATCTCAGCCCTTCAGGTCTGAAGTCTGCGACCCCTTGTTCTAGATCCTCCAGTCGCTGAAAAAAATCCTTACATATGGAGTTTGTCTAGCTCTGCCTGAATGTTGTTGGATTTAGTGAGGTCCCATTTATGTCTACCAAATGCCAGTGACTACTGGCCCAGTGGCTCCTCCTCTCCTCACACGTTAGCCTTGACATTCCAAGAATCAGTCTGGTCAGCTTTGGCTGAATTCCTTCTGTGGCAGGAAAACCCTTTATCGGGTAAGGAAAACAAAACAGTACACCAAAGGGGTGCTCAGGAATATCCTGTAATATGGCAACAAGACATCTTGTTACTGTGCTCAAAACCTCCAGAAGAGAAGACAAACAAATATCACTTGCCCACATACTGCATGCTGCATCACATGTCTGTTTTCAGTGACTAGTGCACAAAGACGCAGATATCTTCAGATATCTTTATCAATATTTCTGAATCGATCACAATTCATATAGTTCTGTCTTTCAGCTTTTTCAACAAAACATCATGTTTATCCACAATATTATGGATCGGAAATGTATGGAGGGGCATGGGTTAGCTGCAGGCTGTTGGGACTGGCTCAGATAGATAACTTGGTCAGCATGTATGCATTGGGCCGATGGACCTATTTCCATACTGTACAGCTCTATGACTCTATGCCGCATCTGTGTGTATATTTGGACACAAGCTCAAATGACTGAGATCACCTAGAAATCTCTTTGCATCCTTTGCTTCTCCTAATTACTCTCAGTTTCATGTAATCAAACTTCGAAATATTAAATTTACTTCCTTGTCAAAATCATTAATGTACTTTGAAAATAACAAGTTCATACAAAGGTTTCAATGACGGCTCATTAGTCACCATGTGCCGCCCAAAAGAAGTCTCGGTTCCCAGCCTGCCAAAGAATTTTCAATCCATCCCAGTGGAACATTGCCAAATTCACATATTTTAATATTCCTTGTTGATCTTTTATGCACAACTTTATCAAAGACTTTCTGAAAATTCAACACATCCACTTTTTGTCCCTGAAGCAAAAAAAAAACTCCTGGAGGAACTAGCGGCTCAGGCAGCGTCTGTAGATGAAAATTATTAATCCAACAATTACTTTTTTTTAAAGATCAAAACATTGTTTTGGAAAACAGAAACAACAAACAAGGTTAGATATTGAAATCGTTTCATACAGCAGGTAGAAAACAGGAAATTTGAAATGTGGGAAAGAATAAAATGCATGCGAATAGTCAAGAGAAACACCGCTATTTTAGATTTTAATCAGTCGGATGTAGCAAAAATAATTTGTTCTCTTTTTAGTCAAGACACCATCATTGCAATAGGAGAACACATTTAAAAATAAAATTTGAAGAAGTACATCAGTTTTGCAAACTACATTTCATTCATTTAATCCCGTTCATTTAATCCATTATTACTAATGAAGAATAATGTCTGAAGTTTACCGACCTTCTGCAGAGGAATTTGTTTGGAATTCTGGAGAAGCAGCAACGTGGCTTTGAGCCAGCACAGGACAAGCTGAGGTTCCCTCACTCTGCACAGTAACTGACGCTGCCTCTTGTCAAACTAAATGACACTCCCCCTCCAGCTCAGGGTTCCGGCACCACTGGTGTTGATACAAATGGGTTAAGATATAGAATTATACAACTAATAAAGAGAGAGACGTTTAAAATGGGAAAGTTCTGAGCTCAAGGACATTTCATCTGGAATCAAAATTGCACCTTTGCGATTTTGAACATTTCAAATGGATCTCAAATGGGAGAGCTCCAGGTGCTTTGCTGAATTCTGCTGGGCCTGATGTTCTACGAGAGAGTACAAGCAGTCCAGCAAGGTCCTGCCATTTTATGATGAAGTAACCTCCATAGAGGGTTGTGTTCATTAAAAATGCTGGCAATTCCATTGCACCCATTAGGATAAACTGAACCATTCCCGGAGAGAGGACTAGCCCTGGTGAAAGGAGAAAGAACATAATGTTTCCTCACTTGCCCCTTCATGGGAACGAGCCCACAGATTTCACCATGGGAAGCTTTCACTGTCCTAATAAATGCCCAGTATTATTGGTCAGCTGAACAAAATCTCGAATGACATTAAAAGAAGCAACGAGTACAGAGTGTACACTGAGCGTGGATCTCAGGATCCATCATTGGGAGTGGCTTGGTCACTCGACCACTCACTGAGATGGCCAAACCCTGAAGGATGTGTCTGCCAGGCTCTTTCTACAGCAGGTAGAGAATGAGCCAACACAAGGGATTGGCCTACTTGACCTCCTCCTCTCCTGTCCACCTGCAACAGGTGAATCTTTTGACCATGGCTTTGGCAGAAATCAGAAGACCATTGCACAGTTCTCATTGAAGACCATTTTTTGTCATTACACCAAAGTCATCCCATATTGCTCTGACTGGCAAAACAGTTTTTGGAGCTGCAGAGGCTGAGACATTGACATTGTTCAAGGTAGAGGATGATTGACTATATCTCTACAGAAGTCAGGAGATGTGGGGAAAGTGGGAAAGTGTTTTTGAGACCAATATTGGATCAACTGTATGGGCCTGAAAAATTGTGCTCCCTCAGACTTTATTCCTTGGAGTGCAGGAGGCTGAGGGGTGATTAATACCAGATGGTTGAATTATTGAGGGGAATAGATACACTGAATGAACAGCCTTTTATCCAATGTGGGGGTATCAAGAACCAGAGGACACAGGTTTGAAGTGAGAGGATAAGATTTAATATGAACACGAAGGGCATCCTTTACATTCAAAGGGTAAAGGATTCAAACAAGAGGAATTAAGTATAGAAGCAAAGAGGTCCTTCTGCAGTTGTACAGGGCTCTTGTGAGACCAAACCTGGACTATTAAGTGCAGTTTTGGTCTGCAAATTTGAGGAAGGACATTCTTGCTATTGAAAGCGCAGTTTACAAGGTTAATTCCCAGGATGGCGGGACTGTCATATGCAGTGAGAATGGAGCAGCTGGGCTTTTTACTCTGGAATTTAGAAGGATGAGAGGCGATCTTATTGAAACATATAAGATTATTAAGGGTTTGGACATGCTAGAGGCAGGAAACATGCTCCCAATGTTGGGAGAGTCCAGAACCAGAGACCACAGTTTAAGAATAAGGGGTAAAACATTGAGAACGGAGATGAGGAAAACGTTTTCACAGGGATGGTTGTGAATATGAGGAATTCACTGCCTCAGAGGGTGATAGAGGCCACTTCGCTGGATGCTTTCAAGAGAGAGCTAGATAGAGTCTCAAAGATAGCGGAGTCAGGGGATATTGGGAGAAGGCAGGAACGGTGTGCTGATTGTGGATGATCTGCCATGATCACATAGAATGGCGGTGCTGACTTGAAGAGCCATATGGCCTACTCATGCACCTTTTGTCTATAAAGGGTAGTAGTTATATGTGATGTGCTGCCAGAGGAGGTAGTTGAAGCAGGTACAAACATGTCCATTAAAAGACACGGACAGGTTCATGGAAAGGAAAGGTTCAGAGAGATATGGGGCAAATGGAATTAAGTTTGATGAGGAAACTGGGTAGGATTGCAGGTAGACTGGGGAAATTAGATTGGTACTGGACCCCAAGAAAGGGAACTTTAAAGAGTGCCTTTGTGATAGATTCTTTGAACAGCTTGTATTGGAGCCAACCAGGGAGAAGGCAATTCTGGATTTAGTGTTATGTAATGAACAAGTTTTGATAAAGGACCTCGAGGATAATGATCCATTAGGAGGCAGTGACCATAACATGGTCAGGTTTAATCTACAATTGGAAAGGGAGAGGGTTGGATCAGAGGTGTCAGTGTTGCAGTTGAATAAAGGGGACTATGGGGCCATTAGGGAGGAGCTGGTCAAAGTTAACTGGAAAGATACACTAGCAGGGATAACAGTGGAACAAAAATGGCAGGTATTTCTAGGAATAATACAGAAGGTGCGGGATCAGTTCATTCCTAGGAGGAAGAAAGATTCCAAGGGGAGAAAGGGACGACCATGGCTGACAAGGGACGTCAGGGACAGTATAAAAATTCAACCGAAGAAGCACAACGTAGCAAAGATGAGCGGGAAGCAAGAGGATTGGATAATATTTAAAGAACAGCAGAAGATAACCAAAAAGACAATACGGGAAGAAAAGATGACCTACGAAGGTAAGCTAGCCAAGAATATAGAGCAGGATAGTAAATGCTTCTTTAGGTATGTGAAGAAGAAAAAATTAGTTAAGACCAAAGTTGGACCCTTGAAGACCGAAAAATGTGAATTTATAATGGGGAACAAGGAAATGTCAGATGAGTTGAACAGGTGCTTTTGATCTGTCTTCACTAAGGAGGACACAAACGTATCTTCCTGATATAGCAGTGGCCAGAGAATCTGATAACGAGATAACGGAGGAACTGAAGGAAATCCACATTAGGCAGGAAATGGTGTTGGATAGACTGATGGGACTGAAGGCTGATAAATCCCCAGGGCCTGATGGTCTGCATCCCAGGTTACGTAAGGAAATGGCTCTAGAAATTGTGGATGCATTGGTGATAGTTTTCCAATGTTCTATAGATTCAGGATCAGTTCATGTGTATTGGATGGTAGCTAATGTTATTGCACATTTTAAGAAAGGCGGATGAGAGAAAACCAGGTAGCTTGATATGGGTGAGGAAGATGCTGGAGTCAATTATAAAAGATGAGATAGCCGAACATTTGGATAGCAGTAACAGGATCGGTCTGAGTCAGCATGGATTTACAAAGGGGAAATCATGCTTGACTAATCTTCTGGAATTTTTTGAAGATGTGACGAGAAAAATGGACAAGGGAGAGCCAGTGGATGTAGTGTACCTGGACTTTCAGAAAACATTTGATAATGTCCCTCATAGGAGATTAGTGGGAAAAAGTAGGGCACATGGTATTGGGGGTAGAGTGCTGACATGCATAGAGAAGTGGTTGGGTGACAGGAAACAAAGAGTAGGGATTAAGGGGTTCCTTTCAGAATTGCAGGCAGTGACTGGTGGGATACCACAGGGCTTGGTGCTGGGGCCGCAGCTATTTACAATATACGTCAATGATTTGGATGAAGGAATTCAAAGTAACATTAGCAAATTTGCAGATGACACAAAGCTGGGTGGCAATGTGAACTGTGAGGAGGAATGCAGGGTGACTTGGACAGGATGGGGGAGTGGGCAGATGCATGGCAGATGACGTTTAATGTGGATAAATGTGAGATTCTTCACTTTGGTAGCAAAAGCAGGAAAGCAGATTACTATCTAAATGGCGTCAAGTTGGGAAAATGGGAAGTACAATGGGATCTGGGGGTCCTTGTACATCAGTCTATGAAAGTAAGCATGCAGGTACAGCAGGTAGTGAAGAAAGCAAATGGAATGTTGGCCTTTATAGCAAGAGGAATCGAATATAGGAGCAAAGAGGTCCTTCTGCAGTTGTACAGAGCCCTAGTGAGGGAGTGCAGCATAGGTTTACAACATTAATTCCCGGGATGGCGGGACTGTCATATGCTGAGAGAATGGAGCAGCTGGACTTGTACACTCTGGAGTTTAGAAGGATGAGAGGATATCTCATTGAAACATATAAGTTTGTTAAGCGTTTGGACACGCTAGGGGCAGGAAACATGTTCCCGATGTTGGGGGTGTCCAGAAGCAGGGGCTACAGTTTAAGAATAAGCAGTAAGCCGTTTAGAACAGAGACGAGGTAACACTTATTCTTCACAGTGAGTGGTGAGTCTGTGGAATTCTCTGCCTCAGAGGGCGGTGGAGGCAAGTTCTCTGGATGCTTTCAAGAGAGAGCTAGATAGGGCTCTTAAAATTAGCAGAATCAGGGGATATGGAGAGAAGGCAGGAACGGGGTACTGATTGTGGATGATCAGCTATGATCACATTGAATGGCGGTTCTGGCTTGAAGGGCCGTATAGCCTACTCCTGCACCTATTGTCTATAAAGGGAAGTAGGTATATGTGATGAGCTGCCAGAGAAGGTAGTTGAAGCAGGTACTAAAATTTAAATTAAAAAGACACTTGGACAGGGTCATGGAAAGGAAAATTTTAAAAGGATTTTGCCGTGATTAGAGAGCAAATGGAATTAAATTTGATGAGGAAACTTGATCAGCATGGACGAGTTGCAGCTGTTTCTGTGCTGTACAACTCTATGGTTCCGTGACTCTGACTAAGTCCTGATAGCTGTGTGAGAGCATCTTCACCAAAACCAAAATTGCAGAACTTCAAGAAGGCAGCTCACCACCATCTTCTCCAAAGCAGTTAGGGATGGATAATAAATATTGACTTTGATGCTGAATACTGAGTAAAAACTATTTGGAATAAACCTTCTCTTTTGCACCACACTGTAGATTATCTGCCACAATTTATCCCAATCACCGACAAAGATACTTGAGTTACTCTTACTGTTAGTTACTATCATTATAATAAATGCATCATCAGCACACACAGATATGTCGGTTCTCAAAGTATTTTTTTTAAAGTACACAAATAGAATTATAAGGAATTATTTTTAAATGAAAAGGGGAAATACAGAAGTATTTCTGAAGATAAGGTCAGAGTAAAAGAGGAAGGATCTGTGTTACGTCCAGTTTTCACTTCTGCTGTGAAACTCAGCAAGTGCCCCAACAGAGACATTTGCACTAGAGTAGACAGTTGGTGATCCCAGTGTTTAGAATGTGAGAGTGACGACTGTGTGAGTTTCAAGGGGCGATGAAATTAAGTACGAAGAGAAAGATTCAGGAGCTGGGAAAAATATAAAAACAGAGGGTGAAGCAGCAATAAAAAGGAACTTTATTTCTCTGCAGAATGCACACAATATGGGGGGGGGGGGGGGGGCAATGAGTTGTGAACACAGATTAAGGAAGTAGACATTAGATTTCTTCTCACGATGCGGACAAGACTAACTGCTGAGCTGATGATGAGGTGCCCTTTCTGATTCCATCCAGATTGTTTGCTTAGAAATCAATTGTTTAACATGTGGGACTCACTGCTCAGGCTTCCATTTTTAGCCCATGAGGATGTGAACATCCTTATTTAGCCGGTGAACGATGCTCTCACAGTGCTCTTGAGAGGAATGAAGGAACAGCAATGGATTTCCAAGTCATGACCGGAGAGGCACCCACAGCATGTGGTGATCCCATGGGCCTGTTGACATTGTCTTTCTTGGTTTATGGGATCACTGATATGAGAGGTGTTATTGAAGTGGACTTGGCAATGAACATTGAGATACCTTGCGGTGGTTGATTGAGACTGAAGACACGGTACACAAGTGGTGGAAACAACGAAGATTACAGTAGTAGATGGGGACATGCTATGTCCTGGACGATGTTGAGCTTCTTCAGTACCGCTGGAGTTTCATTCATCAAGGCATTGCACACTCCTGAATTGGGCCTTGCCACTGATGGAGAGGTTTTGTGGTGTCAGGAATTGCTTGCACCATGATAACAAGAAATGAATCACCTTTCCTTTATTGATACTGCTTCTTAATGCTGCAACTCCCTAACTAGTATAACTGTTGGAGTACTTTCACCGGAAGGAATGGAAACGTTTAGGAAAGCAACCTACCACTGTCTTGAGAGCAATTAACAATGGGGGGGGGGGGGGGGGGGGGGGGGGGGGCACTAACCTTGACACTGATGCTCAAATTGTCGAGAATAACTGAATGAGTAAAGAAATGCTACACAAATAAAATCAAATAACCTGGATTAATGATTTTCAAATACTTACAAATACTTTATAATTTTGGAGGTTCCCCAACACTTGTAAAGGGAGCAGTGTCAATAGAAACTCTTCTCAATCTCTCTTAAATCCCCACTGCCCAGCTTCCTAACAATCTCAACTTTATTTTCTTTCCTTTTGTCAAATTTAAAAATTATCCAAGTTTCTCCTCTGCCTCTTGTGACTAACCTCATGTTCCCATATCTCACCTGACATAGAAACAGAGAAACATAGAAAATAGGCGAAGGAGGAGGCCATTTGGCCCTTAGAGCTAGCACCGCCATTCATTGTGATCATGGCTGATCATCCACAATCAGTAGCCTGTGCCTGCCTTCTCCCCATATCCCTTGATTCTGCTAGCCCCTAGAGCTCTATCTACATTTTAAATTCATCCAGTGAATTGGCATCTACTGTGTTCTGTGACTGAAATCCTAACGGGAATCCAAAAATTCTCTGCCGCTCCGCACTGCTGCTGTCTCTGTTGCCTGACATTCATAGAAACATAGAACATAGGTGCAGGAGGAGGCCATTCAGCGCTTCGAGCCAGCACTGCCATTCAATATGATCATGGCTGATCATCCAGAATCAGTACCCCGTTTCTGTTTTCTCCCCATATCCCTTGATTCCGTTAGCCCTAAGAGCTAAATCTATCTCTTGAAAACTTTGTGAATTGGCTTCCACTGCCTTCAGTGGCAGAGAATTTCACAGATTCACAACTCTCTGGGTGAAAACGTTTTTTCTCATCTCAGTTTTAAATGGCCTCCCCATTATTTTTAGACTTTATTTTTACAAAAACACTTGTTTAAAAGGATATTGGGATGAGGATAGGTGATTGTGAGTGGGATATTTGTTATACTGATTGTATTGGGAAGGGTGATTATAGAGTGATGGGTTGTATATATGACTAAGATACTGTAAAGTATATGAGGGTTTTTCTTTTCTTTTTCTTTTTTCCTTTTATATAAGGCTTTGTAAATATTTGATTAGTGTTCAAATGTAAATAATTTGGTGTACATATAGTGGCTGGTGTACATATGGTGTACATATAGCTGCTAAATTTGTACAAGATAATTGCAAGCAGTTGAATAAGGGGTGGGAATTAATAAGCTTTTGCTTCTTCCTGCTCCTTTTCGGACACATATGCTTTCATTTATTTATAGATATTGTTTATGACACTTTATAAATATTATTGTTTTGTTTTTTGTATGCTGTTTCACACTTGCTTTTTATTCTTTTATTCTGTTCGAAATAAATAATTAAAACAAATAAAAATAAAATAAGACTGTGGAAAATAACTGCAGAAGGACCTCTTTACTCCTATACTCAATCCTCTAATTATGAAAGCCAACATGCCATTAGCTTTCATCACTGCCTGCTGAACCTGCATGTTTACTTTCAGTGAATGGTGTACAAGGACACCCAGGTCTCATTGCGCTTCTCTTTTTCCTAATCTGACACCATTGAGATAATAATCTGCCTCCTTGTTCTTGCCACCATAGTGGATACTCTCACATGTATCTACATTATACTGCATCTACCATGCATCTGCCACTCACTCAACCTGTAGCATCCTCTTCGCAGTTCACACTGCCACCCAGCTTTGTGTCGTCTGCAAATTTGCTAGTGCTACTTTTAATTCCATCGTGTTAATCATTAATGTCTATTGTAAATAGTTGACTACATCACTGACGTGGAGCCCAAGCAATTGAAGGCAGAATCCTTTCATGCAGACATGGATATCTCGAAGAGAGTTGCACTGATCATTAACTCCCACATGCTGCATTATGGACATATACTGTAGCTTCCCTTGCCATCTCCAGCCAATTTTGTTTATATTTTCATAGCCCGTATACAATTTGGAACTTAATGATCAATGGTCAAGCAGTTTACATTGTGAAAATCAATTATATTCCTGAGCACTTTCACATTTTATAAAACCATTTATCAGGATTGAACAGAATTATAACAGTTTACGGGTCTATTTGTGCCACTCTGCTAACGTGGCCAAGCATTTCTGGGTGTGGATTGCCTTGCAGAAAGGGCATGTATTTTCAAGATGGGACACAAAAAAAAATGGTGGCCATTCTGCATGCATATTTGTTTACTGAGACACTGGGAGCAATTTATCCACCAGTTTGCAAAGAGTATTATCTTGGGAAACCACAGCTAAGTGAGAAACTAATAGAGAGACTATAGAGATGACAGTGTAGTGTTATGGTGATTCAATATGAGGAGGGCTTGATTCTCAATCTGGAGATATAAATCCAAATCCTGCTTTGGAATCTGGTGAATTGAAATAAAAAGGAATGATTAATTAATTAATTAAGTTCCAAATTCAATGATGGTGACTATGAAGGCCTCAGATGGCTGGCAAACCTACCTATATCATTATGCCCTTCTGGTGAGGAAAACTCACCTGATTTGGCATCCACGTGATTCCAGGCACATAGCAATGTGGTTGGCTCTTAACTGCCCTGTGAGATGGTCCCGCCCTCCAGTATTTTCGGGGGGCAGTTCGGGATGGGCAATACATACTGGCTTTGTAGCAACCTCACATCCCAGGAATGAGAACTAAATGTCTGCACGGGCTTTGTGTGGAAAACTGGCAGAGTGAAATGGAATATATTTTGCAAATTATGTTTGTTCAATGGGATTTTGCCATAAATAGTTTTCTGAGAAAGAACAGTAACTGTGTAGTTGATGAAGTGACATTGACATGAGTGGAACATCACATGGGTCATTTGCAAAAGTTATGAAAGTTTGGCTGGAAACTGTTATGTTAGAAGCAAAGAGCAAATAATAATTGAGCTGATACGAGGATTGGTAGAAACCGTGTGTGGACATGGCATCGAAGGACGAGAAGCCGAAGCAAAGAATTGGAAGCCCAATAACCGAACGGAAACAAAGTCGAAACGTCAAATAATTGAAAGTGTAAAAATCAAAAAAGAGTTACATTGATTTAAAAACAATAATATTACATGTATAAATAGTTCTTACATTCGGGAACCTGGTTACTTAAGTGGTGGGATTATTTCCCTGTCCTAACTATACCTTTGCTTTAGCCGGTGGCCCCATCCATTCCATCCCTCCCTCGCAAAGATGTGAGATTTCATTAAGAGCACACTTGGATGAATAGATGCAAGCGGCATGTAAAGCATCTCCTCCATGCGCGCAATACATGAAGCCAATGAAATGAGACAACTGTCACACCAAAGATTGACACAAAATGCTGGAGTGACTCGGTGGGACAGGCAGCATTTCTGGAGAGAAGGGATGGGTGGCGTTTCGGGTCGAAATCGGGTGGAAAGGACTGGAAGGCTCACACACCAAGAAGTACAGAAGAAAAAACAATATCCGGACACAAATTGAACCAAAAGATATAGACGACAAACCGACAAAACTCAAAACTGCTATCAAACGGACAGGATGCTGAACTGTTATTGAACCAACAGAATGCAGAACTGAATGGTCAACACCCAGTTGGTGATGATCTCTGGTATTTATACTAAGTAATAGATTAGGGGAGCAGATTAAATGCAGGTGTAACTTCTAATAGCTCAGGGGAGAGGTGTAGAAAGAGTCTCAAGTGTCTGGAGGTGTAGCAAGTGTGACAGTTTTACTACTGCTGCACTGTAACCTCTCTCATAATCACTTTGCAAGTGGAATGGTTGCATCAAGCGTGGGATTGTCCCCAAGATAATGTCTGTATGTCGTGATGATTAAGGACCTTTCATGTTTACCGGCTTAAGTAGCTCAGTCAGTCACAACATTTGGGGGCTTGTCCAAATTATGTGTGAGATTCATTATGTGGATCCAGTGCAGGTCGTGTGTATTTTGAAGTGTAGCACTCCATAGGTAGATCTGTTTAATCCAACAACCATGGGAGGTAGAGATGAACTCAGTGATTAACTGTAGCATGAGATGTAAAGTGTGATGTGTGTTTGTCTATATGTGTAATGGAACTGCGACCAGAGAGTGCTATGTATTTAGATGAGAGCCCCCATTTAGTGAATCACACAAAGGGTGTTGAGTGTATGGAACAAGCTGCAAGAGGAGGTAGTTGAGGCTGGGACTATACCAACGTGTAAGAAACAGTTAGACAGGTACATGGATAGGACATGTTTGGAGGGATATGGACCAAACGCAGGCAGGTGGGACTAGTGTAGGTGAGACATGTTGGGTGGTGTGACCAGGTTGGGCCAAAGGGCCTGTTTCCACACTGTATCACTGAATGACTCTACGAGTTAGATTAACCACAAACTGCTGATCTGCTGAGACTTGATGCTTGCAACCAGAAACATTAACCATTCCTTTCCCACTGACTCATGCTGCTAATTATGATGAGCTCCTCCAGCAGATTATTTGTTGCTCCAGATTCCAAGTAATAGACTTCATCTGCAGGTTCCTCTGTCTCTTTCTTTAACCACTTCTCTTTTCTGGCTTGTAACTGTTTGCTGCCCATCTGCATCTTGTCCCCTATTTGAAAATTGTGACGGAAAAAATAATGTTGTTGATGCAAGACTGGTGCACTGTAGCCCCATCCCCCCACCCCCACACCCCCCCCACCCACCTCTGATATGATTGTCTTCACAACACAATTTTCTACTGCAGAAGGTTTCCTAGAAACACACCTATTGCATTACAGCAGAACCAGCAATATTTTACAAGTGTATTTTCTTCAGTTGAGGAAGTGCTCAGAATAGCTTTCAAACTTTAACCAGAACAGTTCTCTGAGCAAGTGTTACCAGTAACTGTTCTGAACTTCCATTAAAAAGAGCATTATTTATACTATCCATGTGTCCTTTTATAATATAAGAACGTTGGATTTTCTTTGAAACTGGCGAAATCTGGCCAGTGAATAAACATTATTTAGTACAATTTAGTTCACTTGGGAATAACCTAGCTTTAAATAGCTGAAAATTATATTACAATTCAAAATTGCTTCAAATTTGCTTTGTAGAACTGGGAGGTCACGTGAATTATTCGCTCCAAAAGTCTTGGTGCAATCTGTGAGGTTAAACTTGGAGAAAGATGCTGGACAAAATTGGATGATTATGAAGATGGTGGCTGAAGATTCAATAAAGAAAATGGGAACTCATGAGAATATTGGACTGACAACAAATTGCAGTGTTTTTATTATCAATTTCAGCTCTTTTGTGTCCTCCTAAACCAAAAATCCACCATGACCCGCTGCAATCGATATAGTTTTAAACTGCCAGACCGCCCGAATCACAGTGGCACATTTGGAAGAGCTGCTGCCTCACTGGGCGAGAGACCCGGGTTCGATCCTGACCTTGGGTACTTCTGTATGGAATTTACACATTCTCTCCACGACCGAGTGGATTTCCTCCGGATGCTCCTGGTTCCTCCCACATCCCAAAATTGTGTGGGGTTGTGGCTTAATTGGCCTCAGTAAATTCCCAGCAGTGAGTGAAGGAGAAAGTGGGATAATATAAAACTAGTACGGGTGATCTATGGTCGTCGTGGATTGGAGGCTCGAAACCCCCATTTCTGTGTTGTATCTCTAAACTGAAATAAACTAAACTAAACCAAAAGGAACCAAATCAGTAACTTCGCTGCAATGCAAGAACATTAACATATTATCAGTGCATAACAGTAAATTCTCTAATTTCCATAGCCGTCGACATTTTGCTTCCTTCCAATAAACTTTCAAATGGCGAGGTTATGTCCAAACACATCCAATGCATTTTTAGAGTGAGACTGGAATGCAGATGAATCAATCCGGATAAGGCAACCCGACAGTGTCTGGATGTGGTCATAAAATCCCAGATTACAGAAGTACAATATTCCAGTGGCAGAGTCCACAAAGTAAAAGTCTTTCCCTGTGTAATTATGTGCGGCCAATTCTAAAGTGGTCCTGGGGACACGAGTTTCAAGCTAGCTGTGCTCAATCCCACACTTGCCAAGTATCAATTTACAGATGAGTCTGAAGAAGCGTTTCGGCCTGAAACTTTGCCTATTTTCTTTGCTCCATAGATGCTGCTGCACCCGCTGAGTTTCTCCAGCAATTTTGTGTACCTTTGATCTTCCAGCATCTGCAGTTCCTTCTTAAACAATTTACTGATGCTCAGTATAAAGCTGCACGTTATTTCTCACAGGGAATCCACATAATGAGGCGGAGGTTTCTCTGCAGCGGCTTGCCAGCTGGTTTAATTTTCCGTTTCTTTGTTTTCCTGCTTCAAGCCGTTTCCACGCTGAGTAACAGCTTGCTCTTCACCGGTGACCATCACGTTGCTTACGTTATCATTTCCCGTTGTGTTTAAGAAGGAAATGCAGATGCTGGAACAATCGACAAAATGCTGGAGAAACTCAGCGAGTGAGGCAGCAAATATGGAGCGAAGGAGTGGGTGACGCTTCGGGTCGAGGCCCTTCTACAGACTGATGATGGGACGGGGTGGGAAGAAAGTTTTTTTTTAAATCATTTTCCGTGTACACCCGCACCCCATTGTCAATCTCCCTTTCTCTCAAAGTCCCACAAACCCTTTCCCCTGCCACCGACTCCATCCATCTCACTGGCAACTGTGTGAGGCCGAAGAGACCGGTAGCAACCACGGTGTTGTGTTTACCTGGAGACGAGGTCTGACCATATATTCTGGGAGAAGACAAATTACCGCTGAATGAGGAATAGACAATGGACAGGAGTGGCTTTATTCTGCTCTGTCCGAACCCAGCTCTGTCCCGGCAAGGGCCAGGATGGAGTTATAAAAATAAATTATTCTGATCTCCACCCAACTCGGGAAACCCCGTCACAGGGAAAACTGGCTGGAGACCCAACAAACCCCATATCCCTCCCACTCACTCTTCTCATGTCTTGAAACATCCCTGGATCAGGCCAGGTTATTATATTCAGACATCTCGTCACAAACTGTAACAGCCTCACTAGCGGTTCTGTGGGAGATCAAATCTCTCTGGAAATTAATGAAGTTCAAAATTAATGTTTACAGACATGGGGTGGGGGAAATGTGTTTAAAATGGTAATTTCTTCATTGTTCCTCTTTCCAACAGAAAACAGAAATCGGATTTATTTCTTGCATAATGGAGGCAACAGTGTCAGTGTTAAAAGGACCGGACAATGCTGGGAGCGGCACTCGTGTCTGGGAATGGGAACCACACTCAGGACGAGGAATCCAGATAGTGGTAACTCTCCGCATCCAGAGTAGTGACGTGTGGAGCAAACAGTGGGGCAATGGCTGGAGGAACAGAGATATGAAACAGGAGGCGAATGTGGATGACCGTACTGTTAATCTGGAAATTAAAAAACCCGCATTTAGATGCTCGGGATTGTTCACTTTCGCTGAAACACAGCCGAGTAACCAGATCCTGAAACTATATCAAATATATGGGATCAAAGTTGAGTGGGCGAGACATGGATCAACAATGTGTTACTCTGTAAATAATGTCACGTATAATGACGAGAGATAACCGGAATTGTGAAGAGAGAATCTCCCTATAAAACAATTGGGGGAAAAATATTTCTTCACTGATTCTGATATAACCAACAGGAGTAAAAATAGTTTGTTAATTTCACCAGGAACAGCAGGGGAAGGAATGTGTCCCACAATGACTATTATAGGCATCTCACTGACACGTTGTTAGATCGAGTCAGTGTTGATGAATTAGCAACAAATAACTTGTGGAAATGAGCCTCAGCACTGTGGGCCTGGGTTGAGATTGGCCAGTGATACTGATAGTCTGCTACTCAAAGTTACCCAGTGAACCAGGTCCATTCCTCATTGGGTAGTGATCCCAGAGAAAGTCCATCATTTGTCGAACTAACACTCGGTCGGAGAGTTCCCATCTTTAGGGCGGTCGAGTTCCTGCAATAAATCTGCCGGCGCTCTCCATCACTTCAACACATGGAGACCAGGACTGGAGCAGGAACACGCTGATATTCCCAGACACTGGCAACGGGAAAACTGCTCCCGGATCCGGTGTCTCGGTGGAGACGGTTCAGGAATCTAAGCGAATCATTTATGATGAATCTCATACACTTTCATAACAAAAAATGAAATATCCAATATTAATAAATGTGTTTACTTCTAAAAGTTGGTGCCATTCAGAACCATTCCAACAGCTTGAGATCTTTAGCAGAGGAGGACCATTGGGTCTTTGCCTCTGGGTGCCTTTGCCTCCTGCAACTAAATGCAAAACAGCAGATTTGCGCAGAGATGTCTGATGTCATGCAAAATAAAACTAATGTTTATGAGAATGCTCCAGGGGATAATTGGTTTAACGTATAATGAATGTTAGGTGGCTCTGGGCTTGTACTAGTTGGTGTTTAGAAGGATGAGGGGCAGATCTCATTGAAACTTATCGAATAATAAATGTCTGGATAGAGGGGATGTGGAGAGGATTTTGCATTGGTGAGTCTAGATCATAGAGCACAGACTCAAAATAAAATTACATATATTTACAATGGAGATGAGGTGGAATTGCTTTAGCCAGAGGATGATGAATTTGGGGAATTCATTGCCACTGATGGCTGTGGAGGTCACATCATTGGGTAACGGCGTCGAATGTTGCAGGGAGAAGGCAGGAGAAAGGTGTTGAGGGAAATGTGGACTAGCCATGATTGAATGGCAGAGTAGACCTGAAGAGCTGAATGCCCTAATACTGCTCCTTTGATTTATGAACATGAATAAAGAGCAATAAAGGAATATCTGAATGAGGTAGAGGTAAGAGTGAGAACATGTGGCGGCACCTCCTGGAAGAGTGTGAAAGAGATGATTATTTCAGTTGTGTAAAGGTACTGGGGAAGAAGTTGTTCATAAGTCTGAATGTCTAGGTTTTCAGCTGAGGTGAGATTGAGCCCAGTCATTGGTCTGTACACACCACTACTCACTCTGAATCTCATTGACCTGTTTTTCACAGTTGAGGTAACTAGAGCTCTATCTAAATCTCTCTTAAATCCATCCAGTGATTTGGCCTCCACTGCCCTCTGTGGCAGGGAATTCCACAAATTCGCAACTCTCTGGGTGAAAACGTTTTTTCTCACCTCAGCCTTAAATGGCCTCCCCTTTATTCTAAGACTGTGGCCCCTGGTTCTGGACTCGCCCCACATTGGGAACATTTTTCCTGCATCTAGTTCGTCCAGTCATTTTATATTTTAAATGTTTCTATGAGATCCCCCCTCATCTTTCTAAACTCCAGTGAACACAACCTAGTCTTTTCAATCTTTCCTCATATGACATTCCCACCATCCTAGGGATCAATCTTGAGAACCTAGGCTGCACTGCCTCAATCACAAGGATGTCCTTCCTCAAATTAGGAGACCAAAACTGTACGCAATACTCCAGATGTGGTCTAATCCTCTTGTTATTAAGGCCAACATTTCATTAGCTTTCTTCACTGCCTGCTGTACCTGCATTCCAACTTTCAGTGACCAGTGTACAAGGACACTGAGGTCTCGCTGTACCTCCCCTTACCCAACCTACCCCATTGAGATAATAATCTGCCCCCTTGTTTTTGCCACCAAAGTTCACTCTGCCACCCAGCTTTGTGTCATCCGCAAACATGAGCTGGGATAGTCCGGAGCGCTGTCCAGGGTGCTGATGTTATCTGACAGGCAGATGCTGTCTGTGGTGCTGGTCTTCAGGTTCCCCTGGCCTGTTTGCTGGTAACAAGGATCAGAGCGACACTTGGGGATAACCAGTCGTCATACCCTTTTATATGCTGATAATCAATTTGGCTTCTCCTTAATCTTCTCTACCGAAACTTTCTCAACACCTCCTGTTGCCCTGACTTCCTTCTTGTAAACCTATATTCTTCCAACAATTCACTTGATCCAAGCTGCTTGCACCTGACCTGACCTTGCCTCTTTATTTCTGATGAGAGGCCCAATATGTCTTGTCATCCAGGGATTCATACGCATTCCTGCCTTGCTCTTCACTCTAACAGCAACCTGCAGACCTTGAACTATCACTAACTTACTTTTATAAGCCTCCCACTTGCCAGGAGTCACTTTGCCTGCAGACAACCTTCTCCGATCAACTTTTGCAAAACCATCTACATTTTTTATCAAATCGAAGAATTTTCATGTCTTCCAAAATGTTTTGCCACTGAGAACTCAATCATAAGTTCTGCCCTTTTTCCCCAAAGTCGATCAATATTGCGCTCTCTCTCGTGGGGCCCCCTATTTCCTGGGGAAATCTTCCTGAAGAAACTTGACATTAATCATTCTCTGTAAGTCCTCAGCACTATAGCAGTCCCCCTCTTCATTAGGAAAGTTAAAAACTCTTCAAACACCCAGGGTAATTGTTCCTTTTCTTTTGATTATTTGAGGACCTACAGTAGAATCCCATCTAATTAAACCCTTTTAATTTATGAGCTCCATCCATAAACCTTCACTGGATGATCTTATAGTGATTTCATGTCATACTGTTGTGATGTTCTCCTTGATCAACAATGAGACAAAGGACCATTTCACAGGTGTTTCCTCCCAATCCTTCAATGTGTGAGTGGCCAGTGTAGTCATGCCAGGTAATCATGAACTCACATGATCACTGAGCCCAGTTTCATTCCTTCCCATTTATTTATAATGACAGACAATAGTAATATAGAAACATAGAAAAATAGGTGCAGGAGTGGGCCATTCGGCCTTCAAGCCAGCACCACCATTCAATATGATCATGGGTGATCATCTGAAATCAGTACCACGTTCCTTCTTTTCCCCCATATCCTTTGATTCTTTTAGCCCTAAGAGCTAATTCTAACTATCTCTTGAAAACATCCAGTGAATTAGCTTCCACTGCCTTTTGTGGCAGTAAATTCCACAGATTCACAACTCTCTGGTTGAAGATATCTTTCCTTATCTCAGCCCTAAATGGCCTACCCCTTACTCTTAAACTGTGACCCCTGGCTCTGGTTTCCTGCATTTAGCCTGTCCAATGCTTTAAGAAATGCTTTAAAATGTTTCTATACGATGCCCTCTCATCCTTCAAAATTTGTGAATACAAGCCCAGTGGACCTATTCTTTCATCATATGTCAGCTCCACCATCCTGGGAATTAATCTTATGAACCTACACTGCTCTCCCTCAATAGCAATAATGTACTTCCTCAAATTAGGAGAACAAATTGCACACAATATTCCAGGTGCGGTCTCACCAGGGCCCTGTACAACTGCAGTAGGACCTCCTTGCTCCTAAACTCAAATCCTCTCGCGATGAAGGCCAACATGCCATTAGCTTTCTTCACTGCCTGCTGTAGCCGCATGCTTACTTTCAGTGATTGGTGTACAGGCACACACAGGTCTAGTTGCACCTCCTATTTTCCTAATCTGACCCCATTCAGATAATATTCTGCCTTCCTGTTCTTGCCACCAAAGTGGATGACCTCACATTTATCCACATTACACTGCATCTGCCTATGCACCTGCCCACTCACCCAACCAATCCAAGTCACCCTGCAGCCTGCAGCCTCATAGCATCCTCATCACTGCTCACACTGCCACTCAGTATTGTGTCATCCGCAAATCTGGAGATGTCACATTTAATTCCCTCGTCTAATTCGTTATTATATATTGTAAATATATGTGGTCCCAGTACCGAGCATTGCGGCACCCCACTATCTCTCTATCTCTCTCTCTCTATCTCTCTCGCTATCTCTCTCTCCCTCTATCTCCCTCTCTTTCTCTCTCTCTCTGTACCTCTCTTTCTCTCTCTCTCTCTCTCTCTCTCTCTCTCTCTCTCTCCCTCTCTCTCTCTCTCTCTCTCTCTCTCTCTCTCGCCACAGCTCAGTCTACGGCGCCGGTGTTTTCCAGCAGCCAGGCGCTGTTTGTGGTGCTGAAATGCATGCTCCGTTACAGCAAAATGATTAAAGTGTAATATTAGAGAATTGTTAGATTTCTTCTTCGATTGAATGATACGGACCTTGTAGAACAAATCCATGTTTCACCATGACAACAGTGTGAGGAAAATCACTTTAGAACATTTAATGAATGAGTTTGTGCCTTGGTCAGGATTGGATCAGACATAATTGCCAACAACAAGGTTTAAGAATCTATTACCATTTCTGTGCTCGACAGAAGACGGGACCAACAAGTGCTGGAATCTGATGTCATGATGGTTCTGATGGGAACCATTAAGGGAGAGATAAAGGGCAGATGGAGCCAGATGGGGGAGGGGATCCAGTGGTGAAGTGTGTGGGTGGAGAGGGGATGGAGCCGGGAGACAGAGGGAGAGGAGAATGGGGACTGGAGAGGGGAGATGGGAGAGGAAACATAAATGTGAGTATTAGAGGTGGATCCGAAAGATGGGGAGAATGCAACACAGAAGGTGTATGTTTCCTCAAATTAGAATATTTCATGTTCATACAATTGGTTGTAAGCATTCCAAGGTGCAATATAAGGTGGTATTCTTCTAAACACCTGGCTATACTAGGGTAGCCAGCAAAACAAAGGCACGAGTATTGAATTTTCTAACTTCAAGTTGTCTCAGACCGATGATCCAGTTCCCTGCATTCTCCCCTTCCTCGTCTCTTCCTGTTCCTCCGACACTCTCAGCCAAATGATGCAGCTAACTCCATGTTGGTTCCCTCAGCCCCTACTGGCACTCAATAATTTCTAAATTTCATTTCTGATTAAATTCTTCCCTGAGTGGATCCCCACAGCCTCCAGAGCTCCCAGCTCTTTACAGTAGCTCAGCTCTCTGTTTCCATCACGTTGCAATTTCTTCGTTAGTTGATATAGAAAGTTTACAATAACTGTAAATAATGGCTGGCACTATGATATCCTCCCTCTCTACACTTCTCATCAAAAGCTAAACCCCAGTACTCACAACCATCTCAGTGGAAAGTCCACTGACAAAATGATGGGCACTGGCAGGAGTAGCCCCGGTGAGAATGGAGAAAATTCAGCAACCAACCACCACAGGGAATGTTCTCACAATGTGCTAATATTCAGATTAATAACTGTTGATTTGTGGATAAATAATGGTCAGGACGATGGCAACAATTCCCCTATTGATATCTGTAGATCCATGAAATGCAGGTGAGTTTAGTTTAGAGAGACAGCACAGAAACAGGCCACTAGGCACACTGAGACGAAACCAACCAGCGACCCCCACACACTAACATCCACATTCTAAGGACAATTCACATTTATACCAAGCCAATTATCCTACAAATCTGTACATTTTTGGAGCGTGGGAGGAAACCGAAGATCTCGGAGAAAACCTAGGCGGTCAAGTGGAGAATGTACAAATTAGGTACAGACAGCACCCGTAGTCAGGATCTAACCTGGGTCTCTGGCACTGTTAAGGCAGCAACTCTACCACTGCACCACCGTGCCGCCCAGAGAATACAGGCGACATACGGGTGATTATATAATCTTATAGATACAACCTCCAACAGTTCAGTTCACCACTTTCTACATCTGAGTGAGAACTGAAATATATATTTTCAGTAAAATCATTATTGTTAGTTGTTATAATTCTGAAAAACAAGCTGAAGGGACAGAAATTTCCCTGCAATGGTCATTTTTATTGTTGCATCATTCATCTTCATTATGTTTTCACAATATCTCTGGAAGCTGAATACAGATGTTGCAGATGTACAAGTTTGCAGAAAACAGATTCCAACTTGAAAGTAATCAGGCAGGAAATGCGATGCACATAAAAGCTTGGTGCAACGATTATGTTAAATCTGAGCAGGAACAAAGCAGGAAAGCTACAAATTAGTTTGAAAGTAAATAATACAATTCCCCAAAATGCTACGTTCTGCATTTCCAAGTCTTCTTTTGCATTCTCTGCAATTAATTCAGTGTATTTTTTTGGCAAAGATGACAAATGAATAATTTTCACTTCAGGAGATGGTCTTTGCAAAGCAAAATAGCCCACACTGATACTGAGACTGTTAACATGTTCACTGTGGGATACAACTGACTGGCAACGTACCAAACAATCACAAAGCAAATCCGCAATAAATCCGCAAATCTATTTCCAAAGTCTCCATTCGGCTCAATATTTTTTCAGAAACACATATTTTCTTGGGCATGAGCTTGATGGGCTGTGTCATCTTCTACGCTGGGTCATTCATTCTGATCTCTCAGATCAGGGTCAGAATTCAGGGTCTGCAATGCGACAGCTCTTGAATTATTTGTGGTGTTTCCTGGAAATTCCTGTGAATATCTGCTGCTCTGTATCAAACAAGAGAAACAAATATGCTTTTAAATAAAGATAAACAATAATAAACAATAGACTGGAAGTGATAGGTAAGAGGTTGCAGACCAAGTTAGAAACATTTTCATGGTCATTTAATTCAACTAAAAACACACCAATATCATCGTGAATATTGAATGTGGAATTTTTTTCCAATTTGTGTTGATAAAGTGTTCTTTCATATTTGATATCTTACAAAATTACAAGTTTAGATTGTAGAAAGGAATAGATATGTGAATGAACAAAGTCTTTACCCGGGTTGGGGTATCAAGAATCAGAGGACATGGGTTCAAAATGAGAGGTGAAAGATTTAATAGGAACCTGAGGGGCAATTTTTTCAATCAGATGGTGATAGGTTTCTGGAATGAGCTGCCAGAGGAGATAGCTGAGGAAGATTCTGTAACAGCATTTAAAAAACATTGGACAAGTAAATGGATAGAAAAAGTTTAAAGGTTCATGTCCATAGCTCTCTGAATGTAACAACACAAGTAGATAAAATGGTAAAGAATGCACAAAGTATGCTTGCCTTCATCGGTTGGGCCATTGAGAATAGGAGTTGGGAAGTCATGCTGCATGTTTAAAAAAACTTTGATTATTCACATTAGGAGTTCTAGTAGCCCCATTAAAGGAAGGACGGGAAGGCTTTGGATAAAACGCAGAAGAGGTTGACCAGGATGCAGCCTGAGATAGAGCAAATAACACACATTTAACCTTTATGAAGTTTATCGAAGGTTTGTGGTAGAAATAGTTATGATAGTGGCGTTTAAGAGGATTTTAGATTGGCTAATTAATATGCTGAGAATGGAGACATTTGGATCAAGAGCAGGCAAAAGGAATAAGTTTAAATCATGTATTTCTGTGTTGCACTGTTCAATGCCAAACACTAAAATACAGATTGTCACCATTCTAATATGTTCTGTGAACATCCATTTTTTCAACGCCATTGGTTTCTGATATATTGAAAAGCTCATGAAATTCTCACCCGGTTCATCCTCCACGAGCAGCAAATTAGTCCAAGAGCAACGGCCAGTTTAATCGACAAGTAGCCAAGGACTGTGATGATCCTAATGTCTGTGAAGGACAAAGTTGAGATTTTCAGTTTCATATTCCATCTTGTTTCATAATTAAATACTCCTATCTGTGATGTAACATCATAAACATTCTGCATTAGACAGTGGGACACAGTGAGAAATATTGTGTCAAGAGTGAGAAATAATTGTGCCAATCTTGGGTACCTTTTATGTTTCATCCATAACATCCGAGACTTTGCTTTGATATTTTCTGCTTCATTACTTTTGGAACATTGTGAATATTTTTTGGGTGAATGAGATGTGTCAGAATGTACACAAAATTGGTTGATCCGTTATCTAAACTGATGTCAACTAGGTGTACACTGCAGAGTCTGCACAAGAGGGACTGGGTACAGATTCACAGCTGAAACTTTACAGGCTCTGAATTCTCACTCTTGGCCATATTGCCTGAGAAGCTATTAGAGCCAATGGAGTGATACAGAGTGGAAACAAGCCCTTTGGACCAACTTGCCCATTGTGGCCAACATGTCCCGACTACACTAGTCACACCTGCTTGCATTTGGTCCAAATCTCTCCAAATCAAAACAAAAGATGAAGCATACAAATTAGCCAGAAAAAGCAGCCTGTTGGAGGACTGGGAGAAATTCAGAGACCAGCAGAGGAGGACAACGGGCTTAATTAGGAAAGGGAAAATAGATTATGAAAGAAAACTGGCAGGGAGCATTAAAAACTGACTGCAAGAGTTTTTATAGATATGTGAAGAGAAAAAGATTAGTTAACACAAATGTAGGTCCCTTGCAGTCAGAAACAGGTGAATTAATCATGGGGAACAAGGACATGGCAGACCAATTGAAAAACTACTTTGGTTCTGTCTTCACTAAGGAAGACATAAATAATCTGCTGGAAATAGCAGGGGACCGGGGCAAATGAGATGGAGGAACTGAGTGAAATCCAGGTTAGCCGGGAAGTGGTGTTAGGTAAATTGAATGGATTAAGGGCTGATAAATCCCCAGGTCCAGATAGGCTGCATCCCAGAGTACTTAAGGAAGTAGCCCTAGAAATAGTGGATGCATTAGTGATAATTTTTCAAAACTCTTTAGATTCTGGAGTAGTTCCTGAGGATTGGAGGGTAGCTAATGTAACCCCACTTTTTAAAAAGGGAGGGAGAGAGAAAATGGGGAATTACAGACCAGTTAGTCTAACGTCGGTAGTGGGGAAACTGCTAGAATCAGTTATTAAAGATGGGATTGCAGCACCTTTAGGAATGTGGTGAAATCATTGGACAAAGTCAGCATGGATTTATGAAAGGTAAATCATTTGACGAATCTTATAGAATTTTTCGAGGATGTAACTAGTAGAATGGATAAGGGAGAACCAGTGGATGTGTTATATCTGGACTTTCAGAAGGCTTTCGACAAGGTCCCACAAAAGAGATTTGTATACAAACTTATAGGACACGGTATTGGGGGTTCAGTATTGATGTGGATAGAGAACTGGCTGGCAGACAGGAAGAAAAGAGTAGGACTAAACGGGTCCTTTTCACAATGGCAGGCAGTGACTAGTGGGGTACTGCAAGGCTCAGTGCTAGGACCCCAGCTATTTACGATATATATTAATGATTTGGACGAGGGAATTGAATGCAACATCTCCAAGTTTGCGGATGACATGAAGCTGGGGAGCAGTGTTAGCTGTGAGGAGGATGCTAGGAGGCTGCACGGTGACATGGATAGGATGGGTGAATGGGAAAATGCATGGCAGATGCAGTATAATGTGGATAAATGTGAGGTTATCCACTTTGGTGGCAAAAACAGGAAAGTAGACTATTATCTGAATGGTGGCCGATTAGGAAAAGGGGAGATGCAACGAGACCTGGGTGTCATGGTACACCAATCATTAAAAGTAGGCATGCAGGTGCAGCAGGCAGTGAGGAAGGTGAATGGTATGTTAGTATTCATAGCAAAAGGATTTGAGTATAGGAGCAGGGAGGTTCTACTGCAGTTGTACAGGGTCTTGGTGAGACCACACCTGGAGTATTGTGTACAGTTTTGGTCTCCTATTCTGAGGAAAGACATTCTTGCCATAGAGGGAGCACAGAGAAGATTCACCAAACTGATTCCTGGGATGTCAGGACTTTCATATGAAGAAAGACTGGATAGACTTTGTTTGTGCTCGCTAGAATTTAGAAGATTGAGGGGGGATCTTATAGAAACTTACAAAATTCTTAAGGGATTGGACAGGCTAGATGCAGGAAGATTGTTCCCGATGTTAGGGAAGTCCAGGACAAGGGGTCACAGCTTAAGGATAAGGGGGAAATATTTTACGACCGAGATTAGGAAAACATTTTTCACACAGAGAGTGGTGAATTTCTGGAATTCTCTGCCACAGAAGGTAGTTGAGGCCAGTTCATTGGCTATATTTAAGAGGGAGTTCGATGTGGCCCTTGGGGCTAAAGGGATCAGGGGGCATGGAGAGAAGGCAGGTACAGGATACTGATTTGGATGATCAGCCATGATCATATTGAATGGCGGTGCAGGCTCGAAGGGCCAAATGGCCTACTCCTGCACCTATTTTCTATGTTTCTATGTTTCAAAGCTGTCCTATCCATTACCCAGTGAGTTGTGAGGTTTCACGAGATTCAGCTTTTAGGGCAAAGGGAATCGAGGGATATGGGGTAAAAGCTTAACAGGGTACTGATTTTGGAAGATCAGCCGTGATCATATTGAATGATGGTGCTGGTACGAAGGGCCAAATGGCCTACTCCTGCACCTATTTTTGATGTTTCTATGTGAGAAACATACCCCCAGTGAAGCAGTGTCCCAGCGCTTACCAGAACCTGCTTTAGCCACCTTGAGATAGTTTGCACCGACACCTTACTGTGCATTTTTGTGGCTAATGAACAATGTTCTCCTCAAGGTTCTGGTAGCCTCAATGTACTGAGACAAACATGACACTACACACAGGCGGGAGTCCTTGGAGTATGCAGAAAAGATAATGTTAAACCCAGTCACCCCTATTCTACTCTGTCACGACCAGGTTCTTAAACCCATTGCAGAAGCCATCAGCATGGGAATCAGCAGCTGTAGACGAGAACGCCCCACCACCCAGATGATCACCTTCGTGAAGGCTGGAGTGCAGCTGCCAAGAACCACAGCAGCCAGGAATCAGTCAGGTATCCTGGCGACTGCGCAGGACTGGCAGCTTTCCGTAGACCTGGTGAAACAGCTGAAGTTCCCACGGCACTTTGCCATGACCACCCTGCGGCCAGATATCCTCCTGGTCTCAGAGGCGACCAAAAGCATCGTCTTGTTGGAACTGACAGTGCCATGGGAGGACCGTTTGGAAGAGGCCCACAAGAGGAAGATGGCCAAGTATGAAGAGTTGGTCATAGACTGCCACAAGCAGGGCTAGAAGGCAAGGTGTATGCCCATCGAGGTTGGCTGCAGAGGTTTTGCAGGGCAATCACTCTACAAAGCCTTCAGTGCACCAGGCATAAACGGAGTGGCAAGGAGAAAGGCCATCAAGAACACCACAGAGGTAGCGGAGAAGGCCTCGAGATGGCTCTGGATCAGGAGAGGAGGTCCATGGGAAGGAGCGAATGCCACCTGAACACAAGTCGTGGTCTGATCAACCATGGCTGGGTCACCTGGGTGAGGGTGTCTGATGTTGAAAGACCCGAAACACCCATTGACCCCAGGTTACACCACTGATGATGTGTTCAGAAGCATCTATCGATGTATTTGTATCAATTACTCTGCTTGAGCCGATCATAAACATAAAAAGTGATGGCATCTGCTGATATCTCCATCCTGTCTAGCCGCAGCATCTGTAATGTCTGCACACGTTGGGCTGATACCAATGCCAAAAGCATGACCACCTTCATGGTGAGTTTGGCTAGAGATAGGTCTGTGACAGGAGCCCACTGGCGAAGCAGCATTAGAACTTCGCTCATATTCCAGATAACCGAATACCTGGGCTTCGGAGGATGGGAATTAAAAACTCCCTTCATGAATCTAGAGACTAATGAATGTGTCCCCACTGCATGTAATTCTGACACCATGGGTAAATATGAAGACAGAGCATTTCTGGCTGTTTTGATCGCACTATAGCTTAACTTTTGATCGAAATAAAGTGTTGACAAAAACTCTAGCATATCTGGGATGTCTGCATTTTGATATGAAATATTCTGCCATAAACAGAACACGTCCCACTTTCTTATCGAAGAGATGTACTGCTTTTGGGTACTATCCCTCCAGACTGCAGTGATAATATCCATGGTGCGCTTGGATAGTCCTCTCCCCAGGTATGGTCTCCTTAGAATTTGCAAATTAACAGATCAATACGATCATGTAAAGGATGCTGATCACCAGTTACAGGATTCACTATTAGGTTTTTGTGTTTTAGAACAATCATGTGAGGCTCAGTAGCCACCTCCAAAACATGAGCATACCATGGCTGAGTAGGCCTGTTGGGTACCACCAATACTCCTGAAGCGGAGTCCTGCTTGATATTTTGCAGGCATCGACTGACGAGGCAGAATGGAGGAAATACATATTAAAACATTCCACCCCAGTGCAGCGAGAATGCATCAACCGCTGCTGCCCCAGGAACTGGTTACCATGAAATGTATTTAGGCAACTGGTGGTTTAGTCTGGATGCAAACAAATTGATATCTGGCATCCCAAAGCGAGCAACAACACTTTCAAATATATCATGGTTCAACTTCCATTCTATGTTGTCATTGAATTTTCGTGACCTTGTGTCTGCGACTATGTTGAATCTACTAGGTAAATGGATTGCTGAAATCCAAATGTTTCTGTCAATACACCAGCTCCAGATCTGATTAGCCAACCTATCACAAGCTTTCAACTTGACACCACCCATATGATTCAGATATGCTACTGCAGCAGTGTTGTCAATTTGAACCTGCACATGCACCTGACTTTTGGTAAAACAATAAGCTTTAAGCCCATAAAATGTTCCCAGAAGCTCTAAATAATTGATCCCTCATAATCGCAGAAGGGATCTGAAATTGTATTGGTGTGATATTTAGGGTTCATAGTATAAGGGATTAGTTTTGTATCCACTAGGAAATAATCTATACGTATGTTTTGTGTACCATTGAATAAAACGAGTATTCCCTTCCAGTCGGATTCGCGATCCTCCAAACGTCTGTTATTTTTGTATTTTTTGTGTATGTATTTAAGAGTTCACTAGTTTTAGATTTCATAATACCTCTTTGTTTTTGCATCGATTTATCTAAGTATGGGTCTAAAACACAGTTGAAGTCTCCTCCAATTATAACATTTTGGTAGTTGAACTCTGCGATTGTATTCAAGATTTTATTGAAAAATTGAGGATTATCAAAATTGGGCGCGTATATATTTACCAAGGTGATTGGCGTAGCATAGATCTTCCTGTAACTATAAGATATCTCCCTTCCTTATCTGATATAATGTTCTTAGATTTAAATGGTATTCCTTTGCGAATAATAATTGCGGTACCTCTGGATTTCGAGGTGTGTGAAGAGTGATATGTTTGGCCTATCCAATTCGCCCTCAACCTGATCTGATCTTGGTGTTTAAGATGCGTTTCTTGTAAAAAAGTAATGTCCGTGTTGTATGATTTCAACTGAGCTATTATCTTGCCCCTTTTGATTGGTTCATTAATACCCCTTATGTTCTAGCTGCAGAATGCGATTCCTCCCATTTTCTTTAGTTTATCGTCATGCATTTTCGCTGATTTTAATACCCTTAATTATTATGGTGCATCCATACGTCAGGACTCTGGATATTTGGGGAACGTTTATGTTATTGACTTCCTTTGTTAGATCCCTTTTACGATTGTCCTTAAAAAAAGAAACACATAGTTGTGACATATTGTGATTTAAAAAAAATTGAACAAGTGAAATTACAGTGTCTAGAGTAGTCGACACTGTAATGAGTGTCCCACACACTGTGGGGTTTGACATCAATTCGACTTCCAATGTTGATGTTATACAATTGATTGCTTGGGCTCCGCTCCCTTTATTACTCTTAGCCTAGGAGGGCGGGACCTTTCAAAATCAGTTGTATTTCACCCAATTGCACTATATATATATATTTCATTAAGACTTATCAAATCGTATGTTCAGCTACTGTGAAACTTATATATCTAACACTTTTATCTACTAACTATTTATAGTTAGTTATACCTTTGATAATAGTCAGTTGTCGGCTGAAAGGGTTAACCAGAATCAGGCTCCTGGAACTATGCCAGATGCCTGAGTCTCCTCCCTTCCCCACACAAAGTACATAGCACTAAAACTTATGATATTGTCTACGTTAGTTCTAAAATTTGTTATTTGTTATTTCTTTATCTCTGCTTAACTGTCTCGCTCTATATACTGGATAGTCTGTCTTTTTAACACATTATTACATTTTGCCCCATTATATAGTTCTGGTTAGTTTCCATTTCTATTTCTATATTAGTGTTGTTAATTATTATTAATTCTCTGTGTTTTGTAAAACGATTTTAAGATCTTAAACCGCCATTTGTCCTTGTGATGTTTTCCACGTTCGGCTCTCCTGTTCGTCTCTCCGTTGTTAAATCAGTCTTTCCTTCATTTTGAACAAAGAGTGTCCTTGAGTTAAATTCCAAAGGGTCCGAGGGAGATAAGGTGTCTAGACCAGTGCACGTTGCGATACTCCTCCATTTTAGACTTTTAGAAGATCCACCATTGTATCTCAGAAATGGCTTCTGTTGGCAACTTCATAGGCCTGTCAAAATGGCCAGCATGTGCTCCCAATGCTTGATCTTTTGCTCATTGTAATTGTTGATAATGCAGAGGCCCAAACTGTACTGCTGGAAAAACAGCCACCAGCTTGCCAATCAACTTGGCCACCTGTCTAATTGAGGGTAGTTGTTCCTCAAAAAGCTTGACACATTCTTCAATTTACTGCTGCTTTTTATCACTCGGCATAGTCACTAACATGTGATCTGAGTTAATGGTGATGCCCAAGTAATCAATAACTTTAACTGGTGTTAATTTGGATTTATCTGGATGGATAATGAACCCCCAACTGCTCAAAAGTGAGTTTAACAACTGACACAGATGATTCAGCTGCCTCTCGAGTGTGCCCTACAATAAAAATATCATCCAAATAGGCCATTACCACATGACCCTGAGTTCGGAGTAAGCCAATCATTGGTTTTTACAATTTGGTAAACAATCTCGGATCTGAGGTTAACGCATTAGGCAGTGCTTTGAATTGCCACAATTGACTCATCCAGCTAAATTTCAAATATCTCCTATCATCACAATGAACAGACATTGTGTAATAAGCATCCTTGAGATCTATGCTTGCCATATAACACCCTTTGGAAACCATCTGATTAGCAGTCGAAAAAGTTTCCATTTTGAAATGTCTACACTGCACAAAAGGGATCAGGCTCGTCAGGTCCAGAATGATTCTCCATCCTTCATCCCCCATCCGTTTTAGACCTAGGAAAAATACTTGACACAAACTGATGGGATTGACGAACCAATTTCTCAATAACCTCTTTTTTGCACAATATCCCAAGCTCTGCCTGTATCTGTATATTCTCTTTGTGTGAAAACACGAGAGTCCGACGTGGGACATGCTAAGTGGGCGGACACACAGTAGGGCAGAATTCAATTCGAAACCCCTCTATACTGCCCAAAACAAATAGATCAGATGTTATCTCCTGCCATTCTTTGAGAAACAAGTGTAACCTGCCCCCAACTTGAACATCTTCCCCACTTAATTTATTTCCTTCAGGAGCAAAGTCTCTTACCTGCACATTTCCTGACTGAGCTTGTTGCCCCGGCCCCTCGTAGGGAAATTCATCTTTGCCCTTGTGCCTGTGGCAGGATACCAGGCTTGTGTGTTTGAGAAAGAACGACTCGCCCCTTCACCAGTTTCTGTGATAGCATCCCGTCGATAGGGGAAAAACCTTTTGCCCATTCTGCTGCTTATTGGCACTTTGATGAGGTCTCTTCATCCAGTTCTTTGACTCGCTTTGCGAGGTCCTCCCCAAACAACAGATTTGGTAACTGAACATTATGGGGCTGCAAATTTTGGGTGAATGGCGGGGCGTATGGCACTCTTTCTAAGGCAGTTCATTTCAAAATGTGCACTGCACAAAAGCCCCAGAGCATCCTGGTGAACTTCAGTCATGTGTCCCTCGTCCACCGATCTGGCGAATGTAGTGTTACCTGCTGCTAGCAATTTAAGCACCCTCTGGACCTTCAATTCTTGTGTTCTCACTGCAACCCCCATTTGGCCCCATATCACATGGTTAACCACCAGCACCTTCAACAACCCACAGTTAACTGGGGTTTCATATTTTTTTAGCCGTATCATCCATTGTCAGCTCCTGGAGCTGATGGGTGAGCATATAATTGATTATAGTAGCCAACTCCTCCTCCAATGGCTCCCCTGCTTCTTTGGGGATTGCAAACTTAGCAGCCAAAAAGACCTCTTGCCCTTCACCCTTTGGGCTATGTGCAACCATTACCTCGGCATCAGCATAATCCTGACCCAGCATACCCTCCTCCTCCAGAAGGGGGCGATTATGTAGCCCTACTACAGGCGCTGCTGGCACAGGCTCTCCAACAGCTTGGCAAGAACTACACTCCTCCTCCCGGAGTGGGTCCTTCTCGAGCAACCTCTCCATTAGGTGCTTGATTTGTGAGAGCTGTGAGCAAACGGACTCTCCTGGATGTTAAACCTCCTGGCCCGACTCTGGATCTATAGGTCTGGCAGACTTGAATGTGGCCTTACACCCTACCGACGCGGCAAAGCTGCTCCCAGGCAACGAGTCTGCAGTCGCAAGATCCCCTGCTTGCGACAAAGTCGGTGAACTAGGCGGGCACCTGCTAACCGCATTCCCGCGGTCCTCCACACTTTTCGCCATGGGTCGCCTCCCCTTCACCTTACTTGCTTTCTGCATCGTCAAACTCAAAAAACCAACCACCGGCACAGAAAGCGACCTCAAGACTAAGATTTCCACTTACCTCGAGGTGTTTTAAACTTACCCGCTGGAGGAGCTCTGCTGCTCCAACCGGGCACCTGCACCAATGCGTCTGACATAATGACGCACGTGCGGCTGAACAGGGTTCTTCATATAGTCACTCACGTGACTCTGAAGTAAAATGACAGATCACTGGAGTGAGTGAAGAACAACACTTGACCCATGTGAATGGCTCAGAAAAGACCCAAATCTCAGAACAGCTGTACTTCTATCTTTAATTAACTTTTATTTGCCTCCTCCATTCTAGACAGAAGACTACTTGCTTCTCTCTATTGATGGATTTTATCCCCTTTGATTCATGCAAACACAATTAAATGTATACCTTGGTTCTCCTGTGTGGCTCCATCAATCTTAGTGCCAACATTTTATAATTACACCATGTCCCAGGTTAAAGGCAATGCCCACATCCTGCAGTGAAAGCCCACGGTGGAGACAGTGCTCACTGTACAATATGTGGAACAGTTTGATATCAGGAACTATTTAATACCTGCTGCAAGGCAGCTTTGGACTCACCCTGATCCACTTCAACATTGGTGTCTCCAGTGAGAACAATGGAGCCATTTTCCTGCACTTCCCATGTGTACAGATTGGGATTTCCTGCTCCAACATGTTGGACCATCAGATAGATGGTGTTAATCAGATGGATCTGATCAATTGTTCCTCCTGTTCTACTGAGATGAGCCTCTTGGTTTCCAGTGAGTTATCCCACTGTCCATATTCCCAGGCACTGCACCACAGCAGTGTCCCACACAGGCTATAAAGGAGGAGTGAGTGCTGGCAAATAGGACAATAATAAGTCACGTCAAAATGTGACCATAATTCTAAGTATGAAGAGCAAACCCTGAGTCGCTTACCACTGGGCTCCTGATAGTACGGGACAAAATGCCGGAGCAGGTCTTGATGAAACAAACCACATCTCCAATTCCCTCTGCCCCTCTCAACTTTCTGAATAACCAGACTCAGTGATTTCTCTTCCACGGTCAGTGTCTTTTCTCCAACACTTTTGTCATCGCCATTGATCCAAATCAGTCTCATTGACTCAGTGACGTGAGACACAGAGCAGGTCAGGGTAACGTTGTCTCCCTCAGTCACTGCATCGGACGGTTCAGCTGTGACTGTGGAAACAAGCAGGTTGTTTACATTTTAAACAATGAGTTCATCAGTGAAAACACTGGCGGCATTCTGTCTCCTACCTTTCACTGCGATTAGATCAACGGTGAGAAATGGAGACCTTCCCGCGTTGTTCACTGATGTGTCTTTTCCAAGAAAACATTTGTAACATCCGGCATCTTGAAATAAAACGGGGACAATCCTCAAACTGAAATCCTTGCCATCGAAATGTTTCACTGACGTCACCAGTCGATTCCCGAAGTTGGCCCCTTTGACATTGATGGGCTGAGAGTGTGTTGCTGATGCTAATACTTGCTGTTGTTGCTGTTGAAGGCGACGTGATGTCCAGGTCATGGCAGTATTGGAATCCCCACGACTGTTATAGCAAACCAGGTGAAGTTCACTATGATCTGTACTGGAGCGGTAAACTGTGTATTCCGTTTTAAATAAAACTGTATCGGAGAGACAGAGGATAACTCATTTCAGTATTACAGTTACAACTAAATTCTCATATATATTTGCAGTGTTTTGTTCAGCTGATCAAGCTTCAAATGTAAATTAATTTTACATCAAAACTCATCAGATCTTTACAAAATTTCCTGTAAAGTAGTAAATTGCAGTAAAGCTTGGATATTTCACAGACGGTCCAGGAATCTTCCATGATGGAATGAACCCTCCCGGAGACTCCCGAGAGCGGCCCGGGAGGTGAATCTCTCTGTCAGTCTGCGGGAGGTGGTGCAGGTCGAGGCTGGTGACAGCAGCAGCCCAGAGAATGCCTGCGCGGGGCCAGATCCGGACAGGTTGGCAGTTCAAGTGGGTCGGGTCTTCCCGTCCCTTCATTACCATTATTCCCACCATCACTCTCCCATTCACACCCATTGATTCCCTGCCCTTCCCTGTTCCTGGGTCCTGCTCCCAGCTCAATGCTGATCTGAAGCCCGAGTCTGCAGCAGCTGGAATCACTTCAAACAGCAGCAGGACTCGGAGAGAAGGGTCAGTGAGGGGAGGGAGTACGGATTGTTGTTCAGTGCTGATGTGTGCACCGGGACCCCCAGTGTGAGTGTGAGCAGCAAGTGCTGGTGGTTGTCATGGTGACTACACCTTCTATCTGACACTTTGACGCGAGTCCTGTATCAGTATCTCAGTCTCAGATACTGGAGCATTGATGGCAAGTTAAACTGACAAAATACTTTACTGAACGTTACAGAAATACATCATCACTCCTGTGTTGTGTGTCTGTCACACAGAGACAAGCAGACAGCTGCTCCACAGAGAGACTTTCTGGAAAATTCTCCCTGATCATTGCAGCATTTTATACAGGAGAGCAGTTGCTTGTCTACAGTTCTTCACAGGGCGCACGCATAACATTCCAAGAAGCACCGTGATACAAGTGTCTACTTGATATGTAATGGGAGGTGTTTACACTCACTGTTGTTTACAGTAAAATCTCCATTACTGGTGAGAACAATGTTTCCGTTTTCCTGCACATCACACACATACAACTTCCCATCCTCCACTGTAACATGTCGGATCATCAGATAGACCGTGTTATTCAGGCGGGTCTGATCAGTGTTGCTCGTGTTCTTCTGGGATGAAACCATTGGTCTCCAGTGAAGACTGACTGTATCTGAGAGTCTGGAGATGGTGCAGCTGAGTGTGACGTCACTGCCCAGCAGAGGGCGCTGTGGACTTGCCTCAACTGTGAAAAACAGATCAATGAGATTCAGAGTGAGTAGTGGTGTGGACAGTCCAATGACTGGGCTCAATCTCACCTCAGCTGACAAACTAGACCCGCCCCTCATTCTTCTAAACTCCAGCTAGTCCAAGCCCAGAGCCACAAACACTCATCATACGTTAAACCAATCATCCCCTGGGGCATTTTCATAAACATTAGTTTTATTTTGCATTACTTCAGACTACACTACAATCTCTGCATCTTTGAGCTGGTGTGCTTTTAGAAATATAGATACATAGAAACATAGGTGCAGGAGGAGGCCATTCACCCCTTCGTACCAGCACCGCCATTCATTGTCATCATGGCTGATCATCCCCAATCAATAATCCGTGCCTGCCTTCTCCCCATATCCCTTGATTCCACTAGCCTCTGGAGCTCTATCTAACTCTCTCTTAAATCCATCCAGTGATTTGGCCTCCACTGCCCTCTGTGACAGGGAATTCCACAAATTCACAATTCTCTGGATGAAAAAGTTTTTTCTCACCTCAGTCGTAAATGACCTCCCCTTTATTCTAAGACTGTGGCTCCTGGTTCTGTAGCCCTAAATTGGGAACATTTTTCTTGCATCTAGCTGTCCAGTCCTTTTATAATTTTATATGTTTCTATAAGAACCCCCTCATCCTTCTGGGAGGCGGTACAGGAGCCTCAGGTCACGTACTAGTAGGATGAGGAACAGCTTCTACAACAATACAATCACATTACTGAACTCGGAGTCCCGCCGATAGATTTCTCCGGTCCCTCCGTCCCCATTGTTTAATTATTCTGTATTTTTTGATTATTCTGTATCTTCTCTCTTTCTATTTTTTTTATTTCTTTATGCACAACTACTACGGACTGGCGCAAAACTGCATTTCGTTGTAGTCATACTTGTATTTGTGCGATGACATTAAAGTTGAATTGAATTGAAAAAGTGAGATTGACAATGGGGTGCGGATTTACACGGACAATGATAAAGTAAAGCAACGTGATTGTGACCGGTGAAGAGAAAGCACTTACTCTGGTTGGAAACAGGTCGAAGCAGGAAAACAAAGAAACCGAACATCAAACCACCTGGCAAACTGCTGCAGATAAACCTGGGCTTCATCTTGTGGATTCCCTGTGGGAAATAACATCAAGTTTTAGACTGAGCCTGTTTGAGCCACATATCTTCAGTACATTTGGAGTCCACGTTCATAGCTCACAGAAGGTGGCAACACAAGTAGTTAGGGTACTGAAGAAGGCTTATGTTATGCTTGCCTTCAATGCTAAGCCCATTGAACGTAAGAGTGAGGAAGTGTCTTTTTTGTTTCTAAAGATAATACTTCAATGGCAATTCTACTGTTCTGATGCTGCTCACTGTGGGTCAAAGGCTGGATTATAAGGACAGGAACGTTGCCCCATCTCCCACACACTGTTACTGTGCTGAGGAATGAAGCATTGATATGTCAAAATGAGGTCCATCATGGAATGTTGCCACCTGACCCACTACAGACTGCAGGAAAATGTGCTGAGGGATGAACAGAAGCTTGTTGCAACCAACATAAAAACTCTGTGGGGAAGGACCACAGTCTAGGGACCTTCTCCTGCTGGACATTGAGGGATTAGTCTGGTGGGAACATCCCTCATACTAGGGAAAGAATATCACCACATGAGTGGTAAGGGTGTTTAATTGTAAAGATAAATGCTAATGCTATTGAGTATGATACTATTGAATGTAAGGACACTGGAAGTGTCTGAAGATGTTTTTATGTTGTTTTAGATTTGTATAAAACAAGGAACTACAGATTCTGGCTTACCAAGGAAAAACACAAAATAATGGAGTAACTCAGCATGTCAGGCAGCATCCATAGAGAACATGGCTAGGTGATGTTTTGGGTCAGGACCGTTTTCTTAAAAAATAGTTTTGTAAATGGTTTTTATTCTGCCTAAAGTTTATTATTATTTTTTTTTCTTAAATGTGAGGTTAGAAGGGCACAAGGTGTCATTATTGTGTTTTCCAAGCTCCTTCAGAAGATAATATAGATTTGACTGATCCCAAGAAAAATGAGGGATTTTGCCTTTCCCCATATCACATTCAGGACCGGAAGCAAAATTAAGAGCAATGGTTAAGGCTGCATTAGGAGGTTTTGTCCAGTTCAACCACAATAATGCGTCTATTTTGAGCTCTGGGCTGTTTTACTTCCTGTTTTTTTTTTCAACTAAGAGGAGTAGGAGGCAACCGTGGCTGACAAGAGAAGTTAGGGTTAGAATAAAACTAAAAGAAAAGATGTATAACACAGCAAAGAGTAGCCGGAAGCCAGAGGATTGGGAAACTTTCATAGGACAACAGAAGGAAACTAAACAGGCAATACGAGCTGAAAAGATGAAGTACGATGGGAAGCTGGCCAGGAGTATAAAGAAGGACATTAAAAAGCTTCTTTAGATTTGTTAAGGGGAAAAAGAGTAGCAAAGTCAAATGTGGGCCCCTTGAATGCAGACATGGGTGAAATTATTATGGGTAACAAGGAAATGGCAGAAGAGTTGAACAGGTACTTCGGATCTGTCTTCACTAAGGAAGTCACAAACAATCTCCCAGATGTACTGGAGGATTGAGGATCTAAGGGGGTAGAGGAACTGAAATAAATTTTATTTAGGTGAGAAATAGTTTTGGGTAGGCTAATGGGACTGAGAGATGATAAATCCCCTGGGCCTGATGGTCTGCATCTTAGGGTTCTCAGGAAGGTGGCTCCAGCAATAGTGGACACATTGGTGATCATTTTCCAATGTTCAATAGATTCAGGATCAGTTCCTGTGGATTGGAGGATAGCTATCCAAAGTTATCCCACTTTTCAAGAAAGGAGAGATAAAATGGGGAATTACAGACCAGTTAGCCTGACCGGTAATGGGAAAGATGATAGAGTCAATTATTAAAGATGTGACAATGGGGCATTTGGATAGCAGTAAAAGGATTAGTCCAAGTCAACATGGTTTTATGAAAGGGAAATCATGCTTGACTAATCTTCTGGAATATTTTGAGGATGTGACAAGTAAAATGAATGAAGGGGTGCCAGTGGATGTAGTGTATCTAGACTTTCAGAAAGCCTTTGATAAGTTTCCTCGAGATAAGGTTTCGAATGGGATAGTGGAGGATGGAGTTAATGGGAAAGGGTTTCTTAAATGTGTGAGCGTAGAGACCGAGGGGTGTAAAATGAGGGTAGAAGCAATAGGTAGCAAGGTGAAAAGTAAACGTGGCAGGCAGACAAAACCAGGGCAAAAATCAAAAAGGGCCACTTTTCAACATAATTGTATAAGGGGTAAGAGTGTTGTAAAAACAAGCCTGAAGGTTTTGTGTCTCAATGCAAGGAGCATTCGTAATAAGGTGGATGAGTTGAATGTGCAGATAGCTATTAATGACTATGATATAGTTGGGATCATGGAGACATGGCTCCAGGGTGACCAAGGCTGGGAGCTGAACATCCAGGGATATTCAATATTCAGGAGGGATAGAGAGAAAGGAAAAGGAGGTGGGGTAGCGTTACTGATTAGAGAGGAGATTAATGCAATGGAAAGGAAGGACATTAGTTTGGAGGATGTGGAATCGGTATGGGTAGAGCTGCGAAACACTAAGGGGCAGAAAACGCTGGTGGGTGTTGTGTACAGGCCACCTAACAGTAGTAGTGAAGTTGGAGATGGTATCAAACAGGAAATTAGAAATGCGATCGACAAAGGCAAAACAGTTATAATGGGTGACATCAATCTACATATAGATTGGGTGAATCAAATTGGCAGGGGTGCTGAGGAAGAGGATTTCTTGGAATGTATGCGGGATAGTTATCTAAATCAACATGTAGAGGAACCAACGAGAGAGCAGGCTATTTTAGACTGGGTATTGAGTAATGAGGAAGGGTTGCTTAGCAGTGTTTAAGAGGGAACTGCAGATGCTGGAGAATCGAAGGTTACACAAAAAAGCTGGAGAAACTCAGCGGGTGCAGCAGCATCTATGGAGCGAAGGAAATAGGCAACGTTTCGGGCCGAAACCCTTCTTCAGATGGTAGGGTTGGTTAGCAGTCTTGTTGTACATGCCCCCTTGGGCAATAGTGACCATAATATGGTTGAGTTCTTCATTAGGATGGAGTGTGACATTGTTAATTCAGAAACAATGTTTCTGAACTTAAAGAAAGGTAACTTTGAGGGTATGAGACGTGAATTGGCCAAGGTTGACTGGCAATTAATTCTAAAAGGGTTGACGGTGGATATGCAATGGAAGACATTTAAAGACTGCATGGATGAACTACAAAAATTGTTCATCCCAGTTTGGCAAAAGAATACATCAGGGAAGGTAGTACATCCGTGGATAACAAGGGAAATCAGGCATAGTATCAAAGCGAAGGATGATGCGTACAAATTAGCCAGGAAAAGCAGCATACCGGAGGACTGGGAGAAATTCAGAGACCAGCAGAGGAGGACAAAGGGCTTAATTAGGAAAGGAAAAATAGATTATGAAAGAAAACTGGCAGGGAACATAAAAACTGACTGCAAAAGTTTTTATAGATATGTGAAAAGAAAGAGATTAGTTAAAACAAATGTAGGTCACTTGCAGTCAGAAACAGGTGAGTTGATCATGGGGAACAAGAATATGGCGGACCAATTGAATAACCACTTTGGTTCGGTCTTCACTAAGGAAGACATAAAGATTCTGGAGTAGTTCTTGAGGATTGGCGGGTAGCAAACGTAACCCCACTTTTTAAGAAGGGAGGGAGAGAGAAAACGGGGAATTACAGACCAGTTAGTCTAACATCAGTAGTGGGAAAACTGCTAGAGTCAGTTATTAAAGATGGGATAGCAGCACATTTGGAAAGTGGTGAAATCATTGGACAAAGTCAGCATGGATTTACGAAAGGTAAATCATGTCTGACGAATCTTATAGAATTTTTTGAGGATGTAACTAGTAGCGTGGATAGGGGAGAACCAGTGGATGTGGTGTATCTGGACTTCCAGAAGGCTTTCGACAAGGTCCCACATAAGAGATTAGTACACGGCATTGGGGGTTCAGTATTGATGTGGATAGAGAACTGGCTTGCAAACAGGAAGCAAAGAGTAGGAGTAAACGGGTCCTTTTCACAATGGCAGGCAGTGACTAGTGGGGTACCGCAAGGCTCAGTGCTGCGACCCCAGCTATTTACAATATATATTGGATGAGGGAATTGAAGGGAATATCTCCAAGTTTGCGGATGACACTAAGCTGGGGGGCAGTGTTAGCTGTGAGGAGGGTGCTAGGAGACTCTAAGGGGACCTGGATAGGCTTGGTGAGTGGGCAAATGTTTGGCAGATGCAGTATAATGTGGATAAATGTGAGGTTATCCATTTTGGTGGCAAAAACGGGAAAGAAGACTATTATCTAAATCGTGGCCGATTGGGAAAGGGGGAGATGCAGCGAGACCTGGGTGTCATGGTACACCAGTCATTGAAGGTAGGCATGCAGGTGCAGCAGGCAGTAAAGAAAGCGAATGGTATGTTAGCTTTCATTGCAAAAGGATTTGAGTATAGGAGCAGGGAAGTTCTACTGCAGTTGCACAGGGTCTTGGTGAGACCACACCTGGAGTATTGCGTACAGTTTTGGTCTCCAAATCTGAGGAAGGACATTATTACCATAGAGGGAGTGCAGAGACGGTTCACCAGACTGATTCCTGGGATGTCAGGACTGTCTTATGAAGAAAGACTGGATAGACTTGGTTTATACTCTCTAGAATTTAGGAGATTGAGAGGGGATCTTATAGAAACTTACAAAATTCTTAAGGGGTTGGACAGGCTAGATGCAGGAAGATTGTTCCCGATGTTAGGGAAGTCCAGGACAAGGGGTCACAGCTTAAGGATCAGGGGGAAATACTTTAAAACCGAGATGAGAAGAACTTTTTTCACACAGAGAGTGGTGACTCTCTGGAACTCTCTGCCGCAGAGGGTAGTTGAGGCCAGTTCATTGGCTATATTTAAGAGGGAGTTAGATGTGGCCCTTGTGGCTAAGGGGATCAGGGGGTATGGAGAGAAGGCAGGTACGGGATACTGAGTTGGATGATCAGCCATGATCATATTGAATGGCGGTGTAGGCTCGAAGGGCCGAATGGCCTACACCTGCAACTAATTTCTATGTTTCTATGTTTCTATGTTACACCAATGATTGCACCTCTCGGACCTCCATTGGCACCTCTGTCAAATTTCTCATGTTTGCGGCAGACACAACCCTGATTGGACTGATCCAGGATGGGGAGGAATCTGCCTACTGACAGGAAAATTCACAACTGACGTCCTGGTGCCATCGCAACAACCTAGAGCTCAATGCTCTTGAATTGTTCAGTGGAATTGATTGTAGACTTTAGGAGAGCTTCCCCTCCCCTCACCCCACTCACCATCAACAACACCACAGTCGCATCTATGGAATCTTTTAAGGTCCTGGGAACCATCACCTCCAAGGACCTTAAGTGGGGGACTACCATCGACTCCAAAGTCAAAAAGACACAACAGAGGATGTACTTCCTACGGCAGCTGAGGAAGCACAATCTGCCACAGACAATGATGGTCCAATTCTACACGGCCATCGTAGAGCCTGTTCTCACCTTCTCCATCATGGTCTGGTTTGGCTCAGTCACCAAGCACGACACCTGGAGGCTGCAGCGAATCATCCGATCAGCTGAGAAGGTTATTAGCTGCAACCTTCCCTCCGAGATACAAGATACAAGACACATTTATTTGTCACATGTGCCAGTTGGCACAGTGAAATGTGATCGCCATACAGTCATACAATAAAAATAAAGAACACAACACACAATAGAGTTCAACATAAAACATCCCCACCCAGCAGAATCAAAAGTTTCCCACTGTGAGGGAAGGGACCAAAGTCAGTCATCTTCCTCTAGTGTTCCTGATGTTCACCCGTGGTCAGGGCCTCCGCTGTCGCCGCTCCGGGCGGCCCGACATTCAGGCTCGCTCACCGGGATGTTGGCATTCCGACATCAGGACTGGAGGAACTCCTCAGCGGCCTGGACATCCGAGTCGGGCACCTTCTACCGGAGTTCGCGGCTCCCAAAGTCCTCAGGCCGTGCTGGGCGGAGATGCAACACAGGTGGCCCTCTGCAAAGGACTACAGGGACTCTGCGATGTTGTTCAGCACCGCCCGCGCTGGAAGCTCTCCCAAACCACAACTCAGCGATGTTGGAGCAGCGGCCCAACGCTCCAGAGCTTCAAACTGCGTTCCACGTAGGCATCGCCTGCTCCGCAGTGAATCCAGCGCTGCGCCACCGCTGTTGAAGCTCTGGTCCGGTTCCCGGTCCCCAGCAGGAAAGGTAGGTGTAGGCCACGAGGAGGGGGGATGGGGGGGGGGGGGGGGGGGGGGACGAGGACGTGACTCGGAGAAATTGTCGGATCCTTGCCAGGAAGCGACTGGGGGACAGTTCCCCCCTTACCCTTCCCTCCTCCCCCGCATAGAAAATTTAAAGATTCCCCAAAACAAACTGTAAACTGAATAACATTTTTTTAAAAGATTGAAAAACAAACGGACTGTAGGCAGAGGCTGCCTTCAATGCGGCACCCCTAGTGGATTATTGAACTGTACACTGCAAGAGCCAGGAAGTTAGCGGGCAAGATCATCTCTGACCCCTCTCAACCTGGCCACAAACTCTTTGAATCACTTCCCTCTGGAAGGCTACTCCGGACTGGCAATGCTGCCACAGCCTGATATAAAAACAGTTTTTATCCACGAGTAGTTGCTCTACTCAACTGCCATAAATCTTTAGCCTGCCTTTGATCTGGTATTTTGTTGGTCCATATGCTTGATCAATGGTGTTTTATCATTAATGTTTAATTATTATTAATGTTTACTGTTTTCTGAGTCATTTGTAACTGTCACTGTATGTCATGTTGTTACTTGTGGGTGGAGTACCAAGGCAAATTCCTTGTATGTCAATACTTGGCCAATAAACTTACTTACGTACTTATTGAAACATGCAGGAGTGGATTATTTGGCACTTAAAGCCTGTTCTGTCATTCAACACAATCTTCTCTGTCAATCACATATTACAATTCTGTGCCTATAATCATTGATGCCATTTGTGCCAAAATAAAAAATCTATCCCCTAGATTTCCCTGGATTCAGTTACTTGTCATCAACCATTTTTTCCGTGGGGTGAATTTTAAAGGCTTACTATATTCAGAATGATGAAATGTTTCCACATCTCAGCCCTTCAGGTCTGAAGTCCTTGTTCTAGAACCCCTTGTTCTAGATCCTCCTGTCGCTGAAAAAAATCCTTACATATGGAGTTTGTCTAGCTCTGCCTGAATGTTGTTGGATTTAGTGAGGTCCCATTTATGTCTACGAAATGCCAGTGACTACTGGCCCAGTGGCTCCTCTTCTCCTCACACGTTAGCCTTGACATTCCAAGAATCAGTCTGGTCAGCTTTGGCTGAATTCCTTCTGTGGCAGGAAAACCCTTTATCGGGTAAGGAAAACAAAGCAGTACACCAAAGGGGTGGTCTCAGGAATATCCTGTAATATGGCAACAAGACATATTGTTACTGTGCTCAAAACCTCCAGAAGAGAAGACAAACAAAAATCACTTGCCCACATACTGCGTGCTGCATCACATGTCTGCTTTCAGTGACTAGTGCACAAAGACGCAGATATCTTCAGATACCTTTATCAATATTTCTGAATCGATCACAATTCATATAGTTCTGTCTTTCAGCTTTTTCAACAAAACATCATGTTTATCCACAATATTATGGATCGGAAATGAATGGAGGGGCATGGGTTAGGTGCAGGCTGTTGGAACTGGCTCAGATAGATAACTTGGTCAGCATGTATGCATTGGGCCGATGGGCCTATTTCCATGCTGTACAGCTCTATGACTCTATGCCGCATCTGTGTGTATATTTAGACACAAGCTCAAATGATTGAGATCACCTAGAAATCTCTTTGCATCCTTTGCTTCTCCTAATTACTCTCAGTTTCATGTAATCAAACTTTGAAATTTTAAATTTACTTCCTTGCCAAAATCATTAATGTACTTTGAAAATAACAAGTTCATACAAAGGTTTCAATGACGGCTCATTAGTCACCATGTGCCGCCCAAAAGAAGTCTCGGTACCCAGCCTGCCAAAGAATTTTCAATCCATCCCAGTGGAACATTGCCAAATTCACATATTTTAATATTCCTTGTTGATCTTTTATGCACAACTTTATCAAAGACTTTCTGAAAATTCAACACATCCACTTTTTGTCCCAGAAGCAAAAAAAAAAACTCCTGGAGGAACTAGCGGCTCAGGCAGCGTCTGTAGATGAAAATTATTAATCCAACAATTACTTTTTTTTAAAGATCAAAACATTGTTTTGGAAAACAGAAACACCAAACAAGGTTAGATATTGAAATAGTTTCTTACAGCAGGTAGAAAACAGGAAATTTGAAATGTGGGAAAGAATAAAATGCATGCGAATAGTCAAGAGAAACACCGCCATTTTAGATTTTGATCAGTAGGATGTAGCAAAAATAATAAAATGTGTTCCCTTTTTAGTCAAGACACCATCATTGCAATAGGAGAACACATTTAAAAATAAAATTTGAAGAAGTACATCAGTTTTGCAAACTACATTTCATTCATTTAATCCCGTTCATTTAATCCATTATTACTAATGAAGAATAATGTCTGAAGTTTACCGACCTTCTGCAGAGGAATTTGTTTGGAATTCTGGAGAAGCAGCAACGTGGCTTTGAGCAAGCACAGGACAAACTGAGGTTCCCTCACTCTGCACAGTAACTGACGCTGCCTCTTGTCAAACCAAATGACACTCCCCCTCCAGCTCAGGGTTCCAGCACCACTGGTGTTGATACAAATGGGTTAAGATATAGAATTATACAACTAATAAAGAGAAAGACGTTTAAAATGGGAAAGTTCTGAGCTCAAGGACATTTCATCTGGAATCAAATTTGCACCTTTGCGTTTTTGAACATTTCGAATGGATCTCAAATGGGAGAGCTCCAGGTGCTTTGCTGAATTCTGGTGGGCCTGATGTTCCACGAGAGAGTACAAGCAGTCCAGCAAGGTCCTGCCATTTTATGATGAAAAAACCTCCATAGAGGGTTGTGTTCATTAAACGTGCTGGCAATTCCATTGCACCCATTAGGATAAACTGAACCATTCCCGGAGAGAGGACTAGTCCTGGTGAAAGGAGAAAGAACATAATGTTTCCTCACTTGCCCCTTCATGGGAACGAGCCGACAGATTTCACCATGGGAGGCTTTCACTGTCCTAATAAATGCCCAGAATTATTGGTCAGCTGAACAAAATCTCGAATTACATTAAAAAACGAGTACTGAGTGTACACTGAGCGTGGATCTCAGGATCCATCATTGGGAGTGGCTTGGACACTCGACCACTAACTGAGATGGCCAAACCCTGAAGGATGTGTCTGCCAGGCTCTTTCTACAGCAGGTAGAGAATGAGCCAACACAAGGGATTGACCTACTTGACCTCCTCCTCTCCTGTCCACCTGCAACAGGTGAATCTTTTGACCATGGCTTTGGCAGAAATCAGAAGACCATTGCACAGTTCTCATTGAAGACCATTTTTTGTCATTACACCAAAGTCATCCCATATTGCTCTGACTGGCAAAACAGTTTTTGGAGCTGCAGAGGCTGAGACATTGACATTGTTCAAGGTAGAGGATGATTGACTATATCTCTACAGAAGTCAGGAGATGTGGGGAAAGTGGGAAAGTAACATTAGCAAATTTGAGACTACAGGGTGCCTTGGACAGGTTGGGGGAGTGGGCAGATGCATGGCAGATGAAGTTTAATGCGGATAAATGTGAGGTTATCCACTTTGGTAGCAAAAGCAGGAAAGCAGTTTACTATCTTAATGGCGTCGTTGGGAAAATGGAAGTACAACGGGATCTGGGGGTCCTTGTACATCAGTCTATGAGTAAGCATGCAGGTATAGCAGGAAGTGAAGAAAGCAAATGGAATGTTGGTCTTTAAAACAAGAGGAATCGAATATAGGTCCTTCTGCAGTTGCACAGAGCCGTAGTGAGACCACACCTGGAGTATTGTGTGCAGTTTTGGTCCCCTAATTTCAGGAAGGACATTCTTGCTATTGAGGGAGTGCAGCGTAGGTTTACAAGATTAATTCCCGGGATGGCGGGACTGTCATATGCTGAGAGAATGGAGCAGCGGGACCTGTACACTCTGGAGTTTAGAAGGATGAGAGTATATCACATTGAAACATATAGGTTTGTTAAGGGTTTGGACATGCTGGAGGTAGGAAACATGTTCCCGATGTTGGGGGAGTCCAGAACCAGGGGCCACAGTTTAAGAATAAGGAGTAAGTCATTTAGAATGGAGACGAGGAAACACTTTTTCTCACAGTGGTGAGTCTGTGGAATTCTCTGCCTCAGAGGGTGGTGGAGGCAGGTTCTCTGGATGCTTTCAAGAGAGAGCTAGATAGGGCTCTTAAAAATAGTGGAGTCAGAGGATATGGGGAGAAGGCAGGAACGGGGTACTGATTGTAGATGATCAGCCATGATCATATTGAATGGAGGTGCTGGCTTGAAGGGCTACTCCTGCACCTATTGTCTATAAAGGGAAGTAGGTATATGTGATGAGCTGCCAGAGAAGGTAGTTGAAGCAGATACTAAAATTTCAATTAAAAGACACTTGGACAGGTTCATGGAAAGGAACATTTTAGAGCGATAAGCGGCAAATGGAATTAAATTTGATGAGGAAACTTGATCAGCATGGACGAGTTGCAGCTGTGCAGTACGACTCTATGATTCCATGACTCTGACTAAGTCCTGATAGCTGTGTGAGAGCATCTTCAATAAAAAGTATTGCAGAACTTCAAGAAGGCATCTCACCACCATCTTCTCCAAAGCAGTTAGGGATGGATAATAAATATTGACTCTGATGCTGAATACTAAGTAAAAACTATTTGGAATAAACCTTCTCTTTTGTACCACACTGTAGATTATCTGCCACAATTTATCCCAATCACCGACAAAGATACTTGAATTACTCTTTCTGTTAGTTACTATCATTATAATAAATACATCCTCAGCACACACAGATATGGTCAGTTCTCAAAGTATTTTTTTTAAAGTACACAAATAGAATTATAAGGAATTATTTTTAAATGAAAAGGGGAAATACAGAAGTATTTCTGAAGATAAGGTCAGTGTAAAAGAGGAAGGATCTGTGTTACATCCAGTTCTCACTTCTGCTGTGAAACTCAGCAAGTGCCCCAACAGAGACATTTGCACTAGAGTAGACAGTTGGTGATCCCAGTGTTTAGAATGTGAGAGTGACGACTGTGTGAGTTTCAAGGGGCGATTAAATTAATTACGAAGAGAAAGATTCAGGAGCTGGGAAAAATATCAAAACAGAGGGTGAAGCAGCAATAAAAAGGAACTTTATTTCTCTGCAGAATGCACACAATATGGGGGGCAATGAGTTGTGAACACTGATCAAGGAAGTAGACATTAGATTTCTTCTCATGATGCGGACAAGACTAACTGCTGAGCTGATGATGAGGTGCCCTTTCTGATTCCATCCAGATTGTTTGCTTAGAAATCAATTGTTTAACATGTGGGAATCACTGCTCAGGCTTCCATTTTTAGCCCATGAGGATGTGAACATCCTTATTTAGCCGGTGAACGATGCTCCCACAGTGCTCTTGAGAGGAATGAAGGAACAGCAATGGATTTCCAAGTCATGACCGGAGAGGCACCCACAGCATGTGGTGATCCCATGGGCCTGTTGACATTGTCTTTCTTGGTTTATGGGATCACTGATATGAGAGGTGTTATTGAAGTGGACTTGGCAATGAACATTGAGACACCTTGCGGTGGTTGATTGAGACCGAAGACACGGTACACAAGTGGTGGAAACAACGAAGATTACAGTAGTAGATGGGGACATGCTATGTCCTGGATGATGTTGAGCTTCTTCAGTATCGCTGGAGGTTCATTCATCAAGGCATTGCACACTCCTGAATTGGGCCTTGCCGCTGATGGAGAGGTTTTGTGCTGTCAGGAATTGCTTGCCCCATGATAACAAGAAATGAATCACCTTTCCTTTATAGATACTGCTTCTTGATGCTGCAACTCCCTCCCTAGTATAACTGTGGGAGTACTTTCACCGGAAGGAACGGAAAGGTTTAGGAAAGCATTGTCTTGAGGGGGGAAATCACTAACCTTGACAGTTAGGTAAGGGGGAGGTACAGCGAGGCCTGGATGTCCTTGTGCACTGGTCACTGAAAGTTGGTGTGCAGGTACAGCAGGCAGTGAAGAAAGCTAATGGATTGTTGGCCTTCATAACAAAAGGATTTCAGTATCAGAGTAGAGAGATTCTTCTACAGTTGTATAGGCCTCTGGTAAGACCACATCAGGAGTATTGTGTACAGTTTTGGTCTCATAATTTGAGGAAGGATATCGTTTTGATTGAGGCAGTGCAGCGTAGGTTCACGAGATTGATCCGTGGGATGGCGGGGCTGTCATTTGAGGAAAGATTGAAAATACTAGGCTTGTATTCACTGGAGTTTAGAAGGATGAGGGGCCACAGTCTTAGAATAAAGGGGAGGCCATTTAAGACTGAGGTGAGAAAAAATGTTTTCACCCAGAGAGTTGTGATCTTGTGGAATTCCCTGCCACAGAGGACAGTGGAGGCCAAATCACTGGATGGATTTAAGAGAGAGTTAGATTGAGCTCTTGGAGCTAGTGGAATCAAGTGATATGGGGAAAAGGCAGGCACGGGTTATTGATTGGGGACGACCAGCCATGATCACAATGAATGACTGTGCAGGTTCGAAGGGCTGAATGGCCTCCTCCTGAACCTATTTTTTTATGTTTCTATGATGCTCAAATTGTCGAGAATATCTGAATGAGTAAAGAAATGCTACACAAGTACAATCAAGTACAGCTTGATTAATGATATTCAAATACTTACAAATACTTTATAATTTTGGACGTATCACAACACTTGTAAAGGGAGCAGTGTCAATTGAAACTCTTCCCATCTCTCTTAAATCTCTACTACCCAGATTCCTAACAACCTCAACCTTCTTTTCTTTACTTTTGTCAAATCCACAGAGTGAAATTGTTCAGTTTAAAATGATCCAAGTTTCTCCTCTCCCTCTTGTGATTAACCTCATGTTCCCATATCTCACCTGACATAGAAACAGAGAAACATAGAAAATAGGGAAGAAGGAGGCCATTTGGCCCTTCGAGCCCGCACCGCCATTCATTGTGATCATGGCTGATCATCCACAATCAGTAGTCCGTGCCTGCTTTCTCCCCATATCCATTGACTCTGTTAGCCCTAAGAGCTAAATCTAACTCTCTCTTGAAAATGTCCTGCGAATTGGCCTCCACTGCTTTCAGTGGCAAAGAATTTCACAGATTCACAACTCTCTGGGTGAAAAAGTTGTTTCTAATCTCAGTTTTAAATGGCCTCCCCTTTATTTTTAGACTGTGCAAAAAAAACTGCAGAAGGACCTATACTCAAATCATCTCATTATGAAGGCCAACTTGCCATTAGCTTTCTTCACTGCCTGCTGTACCTGCATGTTTACTTTCAGTGACTGGTGTACAAGGGCACCCAGGTCTCATTGCACTTCTCTTTTTCCTAATCTGACACCATTGAGATAATAATCTGCCTCCTTGTTCTTGCCACCATTATAATCTCACATTTATCTACATTATACTGCATCTGCCATGCATCTGCCATTCACTCAACTGTAGCATCCTCTTCGCAGTTCACACTGCCACCCAGCTTTGTGTCATCTGCAAATTTGATAATGGTATTTTTAATTCCATCATCTAAATCATTAATATATATTGTAAATAGTTGACTACATCACTGATGTGGAGCCCAAGCGCGTGAAGCGAGAATCCTTTCATGCAGACATGGACATCCCGAAGAGAGTTGCACTGATCACTAACTCCCACATGCTGCAGTAAGGACACATACTGTAGCTTCGCTTGCCATCTCCAGCCAAGTTTGTTTGTTCATAACCCGTATACAATTTGGAACTTAATGATCAATGATCAAGCAGTTTGCATTGTGAAAATCAATCATATTCCTGAGCACTTTCACATTTTATAAAACCATTTGTGAGAATTGAACAGGATTATAACGAGTTTACGGGTCTATTTGTGCCACTCCGCTAACGTGACCGAGCATTTCTGGGTGCGGATTGTCCTTGCAGAAAGGGCATGTATTTTCTGGATTGGACACACAAACATTGTGGACATTGTCATGGTTTACAAGACTCAAATTAATGATAAGATGACACAGACACGGAGAATTCTTCAAGAAGATGAGAAGCCTTTAATTTGCACAAATCTGGGCCTGGAACATTCAGAGATAGTACAGCTTGCCCACTCTCCAAATGTTCTCTGATCCATAATTTCAAGCAGCGTTTTATTACAATTTCAGTTCTTATCTTTGGCTGCTTAGCATGCATGTTTTTACTAACTTTAACCTCTCACTGTCCTTGCCCTTTATCTCCAATCTCTGAGTTACCATGCTGTTCTTAAGCTAAAGCAAAATAAACTAAGCAATAACATGTTTTTGGGCCTTGACTTCTGATCACATAAAAATAGCTGACATCTGCGAGCTTTACTAAATGTTTTAACATATTGGCAAAATTTAAGAATAACGTGTTTCTTCTATATACATTCTATATAGCTTCTATACCATTCCACATGCACATTTGTTTACTGAGACACTGGGAGCAATTTATCCACCAGTTTTCAAAGAGTATTACCTTGGAAAAACACAGCTCAGTGAGAAAATAATAGAGAGTCTATAGAGACAACAGTGTAGTGTCCTGGTGGTTCAATATGAAGAGGGCTTGATTCTCGATCTGGAGATATTAATCCTAATATTGCTTTGGAATCTCAGGCATTGATATAAAAATGAATAATTATTTCATGAATCCAGATTCAATGATGGTGATTGTGAAGACACCAGATTGCTGGCAAACCCAACCAGATCACAATGCCCTTCTGGTGAGGAAAACTCACCTGAATTGACATCCACGTGATTCCAGGCCCATAGCAATGTGGTTGGCTCTGAACTGCCATGTGAGACGGTCCCGTCCTCCAGTATGTCAGGAGCAGTTAAGGATGTTTGTTCAGTGCGATTTTGCCATAAATAGATTTCTGAGAAAGAACAGTAACTGTGTGGTCGATGAAGTGACATTGATATAAGTGGAATATCACATGGGTCATTTGCAAAAGCCATGAAAGTTTGGCTGTTCACTGTTATGTTAGAAGCAAAGAGCAAATAATGACTGAACTGTGCGGTCAATTTTTTCAGCTTTGTATGAAATCAGCAGTTCAAAGAAAACAACGCCCAATATCAAAGAGTTTCAAAACAGCATTTATCCAAATTCTACCCAAACTTATTGGAATGTCACTGACCCCAAAACATGCCTTGGACCAGCTCAGTTGGACACACTTAAATTAATAAAGATAATGTTTATGCTTTCAGGAATATTACCCAATATATTTTTAAATGAAATAAAAGCCACATACTTTTGCAATAGTTAAATGATTCAGTTTCTCACATGAACCCATTGCCATGGTGACTGAGGTCCACCATTCAACGCTTGAACCCCACTCCTCCCCCTACTGCTCCCTGCCTTTCTGCAGCCCCAACTCCAGTCCCAGTTGAATGCAGCGAACACATTATAGAGGTTGTTCAACAAAGTTATTCTTTAAGTTATTGTGGTAGGTAAGCATTAGTACAAATGAAAAACAGATTTCAAATGTAATTCAAATGTAGGCTACATGCAGTAATTAGTTTTGAATTGAAAAGGATAGTTTTGTAAACAAACTGTGCTGTCTGCAGAGCACAAGTCACAGCCCCACAGCAGGAGACTGCTCGGGAGAGTTGGTTTGCAAACCAACTTGACCATGAGATGTTGCAGCCTTCTTCTTCTTGTGTATGGCATGCACAGCCTAAAGTTGTAGGACAACTTGTTCTACTCGATCTTATTTGATTTGATGTTTCAAGCAAAAGTAAGACAATATGGTAAGGTTAACAGGTCTGCATCAAACTTAGCATCAGCCATTTTTAATGACCTTTTATTTCACTATGGTTAATGAGATCAAGAAAGCTTCCAAAACAGACTTATTTTGTCACTGAGCACATCAAACATGGCCACAGGATTAATTCTTCAATAATTGGGATTTTTGTGTTCCCAAATTGTCAGTCCTCACAATTCTGCATGTCTGGACTCTCTGACCTCAGAAGTCATTTTTTTATTTTAGAGATAATTCACTGAACCAATCCCTTCGGTCCATCGAGTCCACACTGATTATTGATCAATGTTCTTTGTTATCCCATTTTCCCGTCTGCTCCTTATATGTTTGGGGCAATTTACTCAAAAGAGACTAATTGATCTACAAATCAGCATATATTTGGGATATGGGAGGGAACCAAAGCACTTGGAGGAAACCCGTTCAGTCAAAAGGAGAATATAAAAACGCCACATAGGCAGCACCCGAGATCAGCTTTGAACTCGAGTCTCTTGCATTGTGAAGCAGCAGCTCCACCGCTTAGCTGCCGTGCTGCCCACAGTTAATTACTTTTACCCAGCAAACATGGCTGAACGTTAAGAAATATCTTGCCAGTTACATTGTTCTTCCATTGCAAGTACGTCTTTCATTTAAACCATTTGACAGACTCAAAATATTGAAGAAACAACGTCTTTGTCACCTTTGAAACTGTAGTGAATCATTTGCTGTTTTCTTTGTTCATCAGAATAAATAAACTAAATGTCTTTGAGTTCAGGGAGCTTCTACTGACAGTGTGGCAAAAGAATGCCTGTTGTCATCACAACATTTGGGGCTCAACCAGAATACATGCCGGCTGTAATACAGTTGTGACCCACTATAAGACCAGCAGCTTCAGCAGACTAAGGGATGAGTATTTTTATATGTAGATCTTAGATCTACATGCTTAGATCTGTTCAGACAAACAACCAAGGGAGGTGCTAATAAACACTGTGGAGAGTTGTAGGGTTTGATGTAAGAGGTGTGTGACAGTGTTTATGTGTTAGGGACCAGTTTGCAGACAGTGCTAGTTTTTTTCATGAGATTGGGTCACTACATGTGGTACGTGGTTACTCAAGACACCAGATTTCAGGGGGCATGTGGGCACTCACAAAGTCACTCACTTAATTCAGTGGGCACTCACAAATGAGGGAGATGTTGGAGGGATATGTGTTTTGAATCTGGTTTTCACCTGGGGTCTATTTGCTCTCTTGATCATGGCTCAGATCAGGACAACATACAAAGTAAATTTCAGGCAGTTGTACTGAGTTTCTCAAACAAGTTGGGTTATTTAGATCTTGACAGATTGCTCATCATTATAATATTTCCTTGTTCCATCCACCTACAGTCCCTGTACATTTGGTCCTTCCAAAGGTACATCTACAATCCTGTCACTCTCCCCAGTACATACTTCTATACAGTCGTGTTATTTTCCTTCGTTTGTGGCCAAAAACACTGGTCTATCTTTGACAATTGATATATGTTTGTCAGCAAGCAATAGCACACTCTCCCATTTTGCTTATTGATTCTCTTTCTTTCTTCTTCCCCCCACCCCCTTCCCACCCTCACATCAGTCTGAAGAAGGGTCTCAACCCGAAACGTCGGCTATTTCCTTCGCTCCATAGATGATGCCTCACCGCTGAGTTTCTCCAGCATTTTTGCCTACCAATGAATAAACATAATCACTATTCCTGCATCTGCAGTTCCTTCTTGAACACTATGCAAGTGGAATGGTTTTGATTGTATTTACTTGGGAATAATGTAGGCTCAAATAGCTGAAAATGATATTACAAACCAAAATCGCTTCAAGTAGAGAAATTTGCTTTGGATAACTGAGAGGTCACGTGAGTTATTCGTTGAGACTGCAAAGGTCTTGGTGCAATCTGTGAGGTTAGACTTGGAGAAAGATGCCGGAAAAATTGGATGATTATGAAGATGGTGGCTGAAGGTTTAATGAAGAAAATGGGAACTCAGGAGAAACTTACACTCAATCTTGGACTTACTAAACAAAATACGGTATTTTTATTATCAATTCCAGCACATCTCCTAAACCAATAATTCACCATGAACCACCCATATCACAGTGGCACATTTGGAAGAGCTGCTGCCTCACGGGGCGAGAGACCCAGGTTCAATCCTGACCTTGGGTACTATCTGTATGGAGTTTACACATTCTCTCCATGACCGAGTGGATTTCCTCCGGGTGCTCCTCTTTTCCTCCCACATCCCAAAGTTGTGTGGGGTTGTGGCTTAATTGGCCTCCATATGTTCCCAGCAATGTGTAAGGAGTGAAGTAGGAAGTGTGATAACACAAAACTAGTGTGTCCAGTTACAGGTGACCTATGGTCGGCGAGGATTGGAGGCCCGAATCGCCTATTTCCCTGTTGTATCTCTAAACTGAAATAAACTAACTTAAACCAAAGTGAACCAAATCAATAACTTCGCTGCAATGCAAGAACATTGACACATTAACTGTGCATAACAGTAAATGATCTAATTTCCCATAGTCATAGACATTTTGCTTCCTTCCAAAAACCTTTAAAATGACGAGGTTACGTCAAAACACATCCAATGCATTTTTTAGCTCAGTAAATTCACGATTGAAGCGGGGGGGGGGGAGGGGGGGGGAGGGGGCAGGACTATAAAAACACGGTTGCCTGGACGTACTCAGTCTCGCTGCAAGATCGCGAGGGAAGGGCCACGACTCTCATTCTGCTGTGAATCTACAGAACATTGTGAGTCTACTGAAATGTGAGTCTACCTTTTATGTGGTTTATGTGGTTTATGTGGTTATGTGCTTTATATGGAACTCTGTTTGGAAGGAATAAATGGGTTATTAGGTCCGACAGTGTTTACTCCAAAAGTCCCTCTCATTTCGTGCTTTCCGCTTGGTGGACAGGTCTCGCTGATTGCGTAAATTTCCGATGAGTGCAGAGGTCGTGTGAGCAAATTCAAGAAAGTTTACTGTCATATATATGGTATGTGAGTGTTTGTGTGAGTGTGTGTGTGAGTGTCTGTGTGTGTGTATGTCTGTGTGTGTGAGTTTCTGTGTGTGTGAGTGTCTGTGTGTCTATGTAAGTGTGTGTCTGTGTGTGTGTGTCTGTGTGAATGTGTGTCTGTGTGTCTGCGTTTGTGTGTGTCTGCGTTTGTGTGTGCCTGTGTTTGTGTGTGTGAGTATGTGTGTGAGTGTGTGTGTGTGTGTGTGTGTGTGTGTGTGTGTGTGTGTGTGTGTGTGTGTGTGTGTGTGTGTGTGTGTGTGTGTGTGTGTGTGTGTGTGTGTGTGTGGGTGTGTGTGTGTGTGTGTGTGTGTGTGTGTGTGTGTGTGAGTGGGGTGATTGTATGTGTAAGTGTATGTGTGAGTGTATGTATGAGTGTGAGTTTTTAGTGTGTACATGTGTGTGTGTGTGAGAGAGTATATGCGTGTGTGTGAGAGTATGTGTGTGTGTGTGTGTGTGTGTGTGTGTGTGTGTGTGTGTGTGAGGATATCTGTGTGTGTGAGTGTGTATGTGTGTGACTGTATGTGAGTGTATGTGAGTGTATATGTGTGTGTGAGTGTAGGGTGTGATTGTATGTGTAAGTGTATGTGTGAGTGTATGTGTGAGTGTATGTGTGAGTGTGAGTTTGAGTGTGAATGTATGAGTGTGAGTGTATGAGAGACTGGCAGAGGTGAGCCGATCAGCAGAAGGCGCTGAGGTCTCGGCAGCCACTCGCAGCCACACAAGCTACTTCCCTTCCCTGCCACAATGCGGTGGCTCTGCGCCCGGAGCGCCATGGCAGCGGTGAGTGAGTGGGTTACTGGCATGATCCCCGACCCCTTTCTTCTCAACACTGCTGCCCTCCCCGCAACTTTACCCATGGCCAGACTCCCCACATGGAACTCTCCCCCCAATAGGTCCCTTGAACTAGTATTGTCATTCAATAAGATCACAACTGATTCAACTTGTCCCGGTGTGCTCCTGTTTTTCTCACCATCTCTCCACCTGCCATCACCCTCCACCCCTCACCTATTCAGTCATTCAGAATGAAGGAAATTTGGAAGCCTTGGACAAATTGAATTGTTACTTTCTTTATTTTTATTTTTTATTTTTACGGAGAGGTGAGCAATCTACACATGCAAAGTTTAAGATTTTTTTAAAAGCCGACTGACTGCAGACCCTGAGTAATTACTCACGGCACGTGCCTGGGTAAGAAGTGCACAGTATATTGGTCATTCACCAGGCACGGAAATAGCTATCAAAACATGGGGGGGACCGGAGGACCGAGGGGGGGGGGGGGGGGGGGGGGGGGGGACACAATGTCTTGGCGGCCGCATGCGCATGCGAACACTCACACACACGCGAGGCTTCGGAGGCTTCACGTGGGCCCTGTGGATGGTAATTAATAAACCTGTGTTGTCATTCCGTAAGTCCAGATAGGGCTGGTGGGTTAACAGGAAGAGTTGAGCTGGATTTAGCGCTGCTTATCCACCATGGGGAGGGTTTGATGCCCTTCCCAGTGATTACCCTAGCAAATACGTAACATTTACAAGATTCTGATGCAACTGCCGATGGGAACCTCGCGGGTTTCCTGTATTGAGTGTCTCTATGTCTAAAGTCTAGTGTTGCTGCTTGCAAGGTATCTTTGCTCATTTCACAATTTTTAATGGAGATTCCATCAGTGTGAAATGTCGCACATATTCATTGAACCAAAAAAGGGTAAAATCCGATAGCCAGAGAAGAGGCTTAAAAGGGGGTCGTGATCCACACAAAGTAGTTAACTCTGACTGCCCTCTGGAATCATAGAGATGCAAGATGGCACCGGAGAGTGGCGAGTCTTTGTGTGTTGGTCACAGAGGAGGACCTACTATCATTCAATATAATCGCCCCAATGTTTTAACCCTCTTTTCTTCTTATTGTACTTGAATTTGGCTTGTTTGAATGTTTTATTTTATAGTAGTATCTGATTTGATTGGATAGCATGCAAAACTAATATTAGCACTGTACTGCAGTACAGGACAATAATCAACCAACACCTAAAGATGTGCCCTTCCCTCAAGAACAATGATCATTGCACTTGTTCTGTGATTCTGGATGTCGGAGGTCCTCAGAAGACGAGAAAAATACACCTGCGGGCGGGATAATTTCGGGTTATGAATCGTCTCTCCCCAAAAATGTGGAAGGGCTGCAGCCCCCATCCCCGGATCCGCAGCCCATGCTTTACTTACTGTTGGTGTCCTCATCCATAACATATGAGTCATTTACACATGTATCTACAGTGCACTGTTAATGTTCAGTGTAAATAGTTGATCCCACTGAGACCACACCAGTAACTGATTTCCAATCCAAACACGACACCCTTTTCATCAGTTTTAAATTAAAATTAAAAACAAATTCAAGCATCTCTGAAACATAAGTGTTCAGTCACTGATCTGTTTAAAAGTTAAACTATAACTACAAAACCCATGCTGAACAATAACTGCTCTTTTCTAAGGTCACGTACTGTAGTTCTCACCATGTCACGGTCTGTGATGAACCACATTATTCATTATCCTGCAGCAAACTGCCCAAGCTGTAACTCTAAAACCAACATCGGCTGCTTTACGGTTCATCATATGACCTGAAGTGAGGTCAGTTTGTCAAAACTAGGGGAATTTAAATTAATATATTTGGTCGGGATTCATCCTTGGATTAATTCTGCTACCTAACTCTGAGGAAAGACCCCGACTGAAACATCACCTATGCATGTTCTCCAGAGATGCTGCCTGACCCATTCTTTTATGCTATGGTTTGTGTACATGTGGCAAATCACCGGCTAAAATTATAACCCAGAAACACCCTATGACCTTTGGCACATTAACCTCGCATTCCTCCAAGATGTGAGAAAACAGCCCAGGCCCAAAGTGTTCTCCAACCATTTCCAAGGCTGAGGCTGTGCCATCAACAGGAGAACAGAATGGGAATAAATGACATGAATAGTAGTTCTGCACTTCACATGGCACCTGCTCTTGAATTCCATTCACCACAGTGCATCACACAGAGTGGATGTGATCAACTCAATAGACTTCTGATTTTCACCACTAGCCCACCGATAGGAAGCTGGCAAACACATTGTGGGAAACCCCAAACTTCCCATTCGGTTGTGGTGCGATGCTTCAGTGTGTGGCTCTGGCATCTCCTCCTGACAACTAATGTTTACGATGGGTTACTAACTGAATTACCAAAAGTCGGGAATGTTTAAATGTTATATGACCAGACCAAAACAATGAAAATCTTACTTGCTGCTGCTTTATAGACACATTAAACATAACAATCACACAAATAAATCTATAATAAGGTCACTGGTTCAATGGTTTCTTTATTATCACGTGTACCAAGGTACAGTGAAATACTTTTTTTTAACATACAGCTCAGTAAGACTATCTCCGGATATGAGCACAATCCCCCAGTAAGTACAGAATGTTCACAATAGCCCCCTGAGACCAAATGCAAGGGGCAACATTTTGGCACCATTTTGCAGTCCCAGCTATAGCTGGCCACAAAGGCCTGTTGCAGCCGTTGCCGTCATTTTGGTCGTCCTGCGAACTGCTGTCCCAATAATATTATTAATTATTCCAGGAAAACCAGACCATGATAGTGCAAGCTAAAGTATCTAGTGCAACATTATTACTGCAACGTCCGTAAGTAGTTTGTTGCTGTCAGGGTTGTAGTCAAGATTGTGCAGGGTGCTTCAAGGGTGATTTTACTTCTCCCTCCCTAAGTCTGCCTCCTCTTATGTTTCCTACATTGTTCCCATGGAAACCCAACATAACTTAAAGGAATAAAAACAAACTATTGGAGGAACCCATCGGATCAAGCAGCATCTGTGGTGACAGAGGGATTGTCACGTTTTAGGCTGAGATCCTGAACCAGAAGATAACAACTCTAGCAGTTGGTGCTTTAATCCAGATTCCAGCATCTGCCATCCTTGTGGCTCCACAAAGTGATGGAAGGAAATCGCCTCAGCTTTTAACACAGCACATTGTGGCCATCAGGACTCAGGTTCAAATGTAATAATTTTAGATAGTGAGCTATTTCACCCATGCCTCTTACATTTCTAGTATTCAGTTGTTTGCATTCTTATCTTCTAGTATTTCAGATTTTATTCTATCATCTACCATAAACTTCCCCTCATACACCTTGACCACTCTCTTGCAAATGGAATCATCCCAAACACGCTGAAAGCACCTGGCCCAGATGGAGTCCCCAGCTGTGTCCTCTGGACCAATAAAGACTAGGTGACGGGAGTATTTGGAGACATCTTTAACCTCTTGCTCATCCTATCTAAGATGCCCACTTGCTTTAAGGAAAGCATCACCATCCCTGTGGCTGGAACTGCCTGGATTTATAAAGAGGAGGCTGAGGTGCAGGTGAGTTGATCCATTTCTGGCGAATTGGACACAGCCGTGGCTCACATGACTGTGGCTACAGCTCAGTATAGGGTGCTGGTGTTTTCCAGCAGCCAGGTGCTGAAAGTGGTGGTGATGGGAAGATGTGACCGGTGGTGGGATCACGTTGAAGGTAGCAGAAATATCAGAATAATGTTGGATGTGGTGGCTGGTGGAGTGAAAGGTAACTTTGTCCTGGTTCTGTCTGGACTGAGCGGGAGTGAGAGCAGAACTACTGGACACAGAGGAGATGTGTGTGAGGGATCTATCTACAACTGCAGGACAGAAACCATATTTACCAAAGAAATAGGACATCTCGGATGCCACCCACTTCCTTTGCGGTAGGCTTGATTCATTAATTTGCTCAGTCAAACCTTAGTCATTTCCAGAAATGTTTCTGAAACCCATGCGGTCATAGGCAGAACATGCAAACTCCACACAGACAGCACCCGAGATCATGATTGAACCCGGTCTCTGGTGCTGTGAGGCAGCAGCTCTACCAACCACCGAGCCATCTACTGCACCACTTGCCACCCACAAGAGCTTGTTGATGGGGGATTCATCAATGTTTTGGTGCTTGACCAACCAACACGGAACATGGACATCTGTTGCACAATCTGGTGTGAGGTTGTGGCCATGAATCCAATTCCTGGAAAATATCACACAAAGCTGCCAATGGAGATCTGCTGCAGGAGTGACCTCAGTACTCCACTCACCAAGACATAGAAACATAGAAACATAGAAAATAGGTGCAGGAGTAGGCCATTCGGCCCTTCGAGCCTGCACCGACATTCAATATGATCATGGCTGATCATCCAACTCAGTATCCTGAACCTGCATTCTCTGCATACCCCCTGATCCCTTTAGCCACAAGGGCCACATCTAACTCCCTCTTAAATATAGCCAATGAACTGGCCTCAACTATCTTCTGTGGCAGAGAGTTCCAGAGATTCACCACTCTCTGTGTGAAAAATATTTTTCTCATCTCGGTCCTAAAGGATTTCCCCTTTATCCTTAAACTGTGACCCCTTGTCCTGGACTTCCCCAACATCGGGAACAATCTTCCTGCATCCAGCCTGTCCAACCATATAACCATATAACCATATAACAATTACAACACGGAAACAGGCCATCTCGGCCCTACAAGTCCGTGCCGAACAAATTTTTTTCCCCCTTAATCCCACCTGCCTGCACTCATACCATAACCCTCCATTCCCTTCTCATCCATATGCCTATCCAATTTATTTTTAAATGATACCAATGAACCTGCCTCCACCACTTCCACTGGAAGCTCATTCCACACCGCTACCACTCTCTGAGTAAAGAAGTTCCCCCTCATATTACCCCTAAACTTCTGTCCCTTAATTCTGAAGTCATGTCCTCTTGCTTGAATCTTCCCTATTCTCAAAGGGAAAAGCTTGTCCACATCAACTCTGTCTATCCCTCTCATCATTTTAAAGACCTCTATCAAGTCCCCCCTTAACCTTTTGCGCTCCAGAGAATAAAGACCTAACTTATTCAACCTATCTCTGTAACTTAGTTGTTGTAACTTAGTTGTAACCCCTTAAGAATTTTGTAAGTTTCTATAAGATCCCCCCTCAATCTTCTAAATTCTAGCGAGTACAAGCCGAGTCTATCCAGTCTTTCTTTATATGAAAGTCCAGACATCCCAGGACTCAGTTTGGTGAACATTCTCTGTACTCCCTCTATGGCAAGAATGTCTTTCCTCAGATTTAGAGACCAAAACTGTACACAATACTCCAGGTGTGGTCTCACCAATATGCTATACAAATGCTCCTATACTCCCTGCTCCTATATTCAAATCCATTTGCTATGAATGATAACATACCATTCGCTTTCTTCACTGCCTGCTGCACCTGCACGCCTGCTTTCAATGACTGGTGTACCATGACATCCAGGTCTCGTTGCACCTCCCCATTTCCTAATCGGCCACCATTTTGATAATAGTCTACTTTCCTGTTTTTGCCACCAAAGTGGATAACCTCACATTTATCCACATTATACTGCATCTGCCATGCATTTGCCCACTCACCCAGCCTATCCAAGTTACCTTGCAGCCTCCTAGCATCCTCCGCACAGCTAACACTGCCCCCCAGCTTTGTGTCATCCACAAACTTGGAGATGTTGCATTCAATTCTCTCGTCCAAATCATTAATATATATTGTAAATAGCTGGGGTCCCAGCACTGAGCCTTGCGGTACCCCACTAGTTACTCCCTGCCATTCTGAAAGGGACCTGTTTACTCCTATTCTTTGCTTCCTGTTTGCTAGCCAGTTCTCTATCCACATCAATACTGGACCCCCAATACCGTGTGCTTTAAGTTTGTATACTAATCTCTTATGTGGCACCTTGTCGAAAGCTTTCTGAAAGTCCAGATATAACACATCCACTGGTTCACCCTTATCCACTCTACTAGTTACATCCTCGAAAAATTCTATAAGGTTTGTCAGACATGATATACCTTTCGTAAATCCATGCAGATTTTGTCCAATGATTTCACCACTTTCCAAATGTGCTGCTATCCCATCTTTAATAACTGACTGCCACAACCGATGTTAAGATTAACTGGTCTGTAATTCCCCGTTTTCTCTCTCCCTCCCTTTTTTAAAAAGTGGGGTTACATTAGCTACCCTCCAATCCTCAGGAACTACTACAGAATCTAAAGAGTTTTGAAAAATTATCACTAATGCATCCATTGGCCTCCTGCAAGACAGGAGGCCAATGAATGGAGATTGAGAGGAGATGTCTCCATACAAACCTTGATGATGAAAGTGAGAAGCTGGTGCCAAAACTGAAAGTTAGATTGAGAATAATCGCAGGTTTTTCCCAGCCATGTTGTCGTGTTGTCTGGTTTCATCCAGTAGATGGGTTGTTACTCTAGATTACAGTGCCTGCAATCTCTTTGAATCCAGGAGTTGTGCTCTGATCCATTGTCTTTCAGACCTTCCCATGAATAGTGAAAATAAATTATTCGAGATGAATGAGAAAAGCTGCCACCCCATTATTGCAAAATTATTAAACAGCAATATAACAAGATTTACCTAAAGATGAGATACTGTGTCCATGATTCACAGTGATAGCAATGTGAGGAAAGTGAGTTTACTGCAATTAATGAGCGATTATCTGTCTTGGTCTGAATAACATCAGCCACAGTTTATAACATTGAGTTATGTGCACATATTAATGTCTCAGTATTCAAGAGATGACTTGGCCTGTGTCTCAAAGGCTGAAATTTGTGGTATTCTAGATTTATCTAGAATTTAGTTAGTTCCGGTCATTAAGGACAAAGCTGGTAAAGTAGGCAACCTAATTAATTACAGGCACCTAGCTTTAGCCAGATAATTGTCAAAAGTTTTAGAAAGAGTTCTGCTGGATAGAATAAATTAGTTTGTTAACTCCACAGATAACCAGTTTGGCTTTAAAGCTAAACATGGCACTGACTTATGCATATATGCCCTAAAGGAGATTGTAAACACATATAGAGGCAAAAACTCTTCAATCCTTATGTGCTTTATTAATGCTTCCAAAGCCTTTGACCGTGTTAATCACAGAAAGCTGTTTCGTAAAATGAGTCAAAGAGGGGTGCCTAAATACATTGTTAGAATTCTGGCCTACTGGTATGTCCACCAGACTATGCAAATAAAATGGGGCAATAGGGTCTCAGCCCCATTTGGGGTTAGCAATGGTGTTAGACAAGGGGGAATTTTGTTCCCAGTCCTTTTTAATCTATATATTGATGATGTGTCTAAACAATTGAAAGCCTGTAACGCTGGGTGCGTGATTGGTGATATTTTATGAACCATATTATGTATGCAGATGATCTTGTGGTCTTTAGTCCATCTAGCGCTGGTCTCCAGCAGCTCCTTACTATATGTTCTGTGTATGGTGTGGAACATGACATTAAATATAATGCTAGTAAGAGTCCTGTTATGATCTGTAGAACCAAAGAGGATAAATGTCTAAAATTTCTGATTTTAAATTGTCTGACAGTAATCTTAGTGTCTGTAATAAGGTAAAATATCTAGGGCATATTATTACAGAACAAATAACAGATGATAAGGATATTTATAGGCAACGACGCATGCTGTATGTACAGGCGAATATTCTCTTGCGTAAATTTGGTGCATGTGCAGATGTGGTGAAAATGTTGCTACTTAGAGCATACTGCACACCACTCTACACTGCACACCTGTGTTCGAACTATGGAAAGACAAGTTTGCAGAGACTAAAGGTGGCATATAACGATGCCATGAGAACACTGCTAAGGAAACGTAGATGGTGTAGTGCCAGTAATATGTTTGTGGCTGCAGGAGTCAGTACTTTAACTAGCCTAAGACATCACATGTATAAATTCATTTGCAGGATATATGACTCTAAAAATGTAATTGTTGTGGCCTTGTCAAACATAAGGGTTAGTACTACACGCTATGAATCCCAGCTGTGGAGACACTGGTGTCTTTGTCTCGTTATAGGACACTGATCATTCATTTAATCTGGATTTTTAACTTATGTATTGTGCTTTAAAAATATATATAATTTTTGATGCTTTTATAAGTGATATACTAAGATTTGATATGTACTTTATGATATTTAATATGCAATGCATTTTTTAAAATGTAATGTTGCCCCTTGTCTGGATCTCGAATCCGTAATAAAGTTTATTATTATTATTATTATTATTATTATTATTATTATTATTATTATTATTATTATTATCTGGTGTGGAGCAATTTCAGTAACATTAATTTAACAATGGATGTTATTACATCATTCCTCTCTACCCGCTGTGCTATGTTCAGTGACTCATAATCAACTTTAGGGTCAATCTCTGTCAGTCCTTTGAGGTACAACTTCTTGTAACAGATTAGTTCATCCTTCCCAATGGCAGTGGTCTTGTAGCTGAGATACTTCACATTCAGGTAGATCTTGAGTGGATGTTATCAGCAGTAACTGCAGGTCCCCATTGATCTTAAACTCCATTGTGCATTCAACCTTCTCCTGGCCAAATTATGGATTCAACACAAACTCTTCCTTCCCCTGTCTGTCTGGCTCTTTGGTCTTGTCTGAGTTTCACGTCAGCTTCCTTGCAGCCTCATCCCACTCCCATTCTGCTCCTTCCTGCACAATCTCAGCGAAGGTGCCAGCCTGCTGCAGCATAACCTTCCACAACCTTCCCGCAGTAGTCCCACAAATGGTCACAAAGCCCATTGTGATCAAGGTCAGTCCCAGAAATGGTCACAAAGCCCATTGAGCAGAGTCTGGTGATCTGTTAAGAGAGCAGACAAAATAGTAGTGTCTGTCCAATCCTCTGACAGTCCAGTTCTCTCGCACTCTTACATCTGGCTGATAACTAGGATTTTTGTGTTTCAGTTAAATCATTACTTTTACTAATTATAATTCAGAGATACAAGCTGTAAGGACACTAACATTACCTGCAATGGTGCATTTATTTTGATTAATGCATCTGCAATCTTTGACAGAACATCTTCAGACGCTGAATACAGATGTTGAATCAATATTAAGAAAACTGGTACTGATTTGTAAGTCATTCGTCAGGAACAGCATTGATCTATTGTAAGCTTGGTGCAATGTTAAATCAGAGCATAAACAAAATATAAAAGCTATTTAACTGCTTTCTATGTTGCTGAAAAACGAAGAATTCAGTTCACAAAAGTCTACATTCTACACTGCTATGTCAGAGAGAAACATATTTTTTCTTTTAAATCATGCTTGTGTTTGTGATATTTGTTAATAGATTAGCGGCACTCAGCACCCTTGTGTAAAACAGTTGCCCCGTGCATCTCCTTAAGCACTACCAAACATGATGCCAAGACCAACCTTTATCTGCCTGTCATTATAACCCTCCATAATCTGCATATCCCTTTGCCTATCCAAATTTCTTTTGAATATCACTATTCTATCTGCCCCCATCACCACCCTCGGCAGCGCGTTCTTGGCACCCACACTCTTGTGAAAAAAGTAGCCTCACACATCTCCTTTAAACTTTGCACCCCACATCCCCCAGCCCCCACCCCCCCGAACGCTCCCCACACCCATCTTAAGGCTATACCCTCCAGTATTTCCATCCTGGGAAAAAAGTTCAGAATATCCACCCTGTCCTCCTTTTCCTTTGGATTGTTTGCATTCACATCTAAAATGATCCCTCTGGCCATATTCAAAGTTCTCCCCAAACCCGAGTGTTCTGAGCCCCAGCTTCCCCGCAGTACAAAAGATAAAAGCTGCAGCAGTTGGAAAGTAAAAATTCAGTTCACAAAAAAGCTTCATTCTACATTTCCGTCTCAATGTGTGGAACTTTTTTTCCGCTTCATTCACATCTTTGTTTGTGCTATTCCCGCATAGATGACAGATGAATCGTCGTTCCTTGAAGAAGCCAGGTACTAAAAGAGAAAATGATCACCTTAATACAATTTGTTGCCGTATATTCTTATATCAGCGAAACTTTGCAGAAGCTTCCAGAAATTGAGAATGCGCTACTTGGTATTTCACCACAAGGAATGAATGTACTGACCATATCTATCTCTTGGTTGGAGGGTGATTTTCCATCACGGCGCCCTGTGATAATTGGAAACATCGCAATTAAACGATGACTGGTGGATCCCACTGACAAAGGACGTGATGATGGAATACAAATGTCTGAAACGTACAGCTTTCCACTTAATTATAAAGGGCCAGCTAGACATTGATGTTCAGAAATCTCATTTGCAATCTGTCGTTGTGACATCAGCTCGGATGTCAGTGCTCAGATCTCTGGAGGGGTCCTGAACCCACTCAGAGAATATTGACGTATCAACGAAGTCTCAACTGACTGTCCTAGAACATGTCAATGGGCAGCGTGAGGGTCCTGGAATGCTGAATGTGTTTCTAAGATGCACAAACATTCAAGATTTCAGACCCAGTGCCAACAATCAGTTGATAAAAAGAACTAAAAAATGATTTAAAAAAAAGAAAAATAGTGATTTACCTGTTGCCGCTTTTTTCTGGAAGGTGATAGATCCATAATGGATATCTTCTTCTGTTTCTGCAGGGACTGAAATGAAGAATCAATTTATATGTGTCAAGGCCTTCGTTTAGTATAGGAAGGAACTGCAGATGCTGGTTTAAAGCGAAGATGGACTCAAAATGCTGGAGTAATTCAGCGAGGCAGGCAGGCAGCATCTCTGGAGAGAAGAAATGGGTCACGTTTTGGATCTGAAGAAGAGTCTCGACTTGAAACGTCACCCATTCCTTCTTTCTAGAGATGCTGCCTGTCCCGCTGAGTTACTCCAGCTTTTTGAGACCTTCATGTTGACTAGACTAGACTAGACTAGACTAGACCACTGAAATACATTATTGTTTGTGTGCTTTCCAGTCAAGGAAAAGTATAATACATGAATACAATCAAGCTTTCCACAGTGCATAGATCAAGGAAAACAGGGACAACATTTAGGGATATATGGAATATTGAAATCCGATAAAGTCTGATTACATAGAGCAAAATAAGAATGGGATTACTTCTAAATTAAATTAACATTGAATATTGTTCCAATAAATGTGTCTCTTTTGTTGCTGGGAACTTTGGAGCAGAATTTTCAGCATTTAGGTCTGTGGAGGATGATGTTGAGGGGAATGGCCAGGCCCATGGAGATTCAGCACTGAGGCAGCAACCAATCTAACATGAGGGCAACATCAATCAGGCTGTTTGATGGTCAGCATCACAGGAGTGGCCAGACCAATGGAGGGGCGGCACCATGCACATGATCAGTGCTCCAGGCACTGCTGTTTAGTTGAGAGCTACTGCTTTCAGTAAAGAATGTTCTGTTCATACCCTGGTATCTCTCTGATAGACTCCATGTGCCATAACATAGAAAGATGCACACCAGATTGGAAGAGTATCTGATCATACAATAGAAGCTGACACTCTACTGCCGTATTATGGGATTGCTGCTGTATTGGAAGTACCACCTGATCAGAGATTATCATTGTGATTATTTGTAAAACTAAGATCTTTCTGCCCTCTCAGTTGGACACAAGTGATCTGAAGGCAAAGGAGATTGGTCATGACAACATTGATAGCTCAGACAATAATGTTTTAGCAAACTGAAAAAAGTGAAATCCACCTTCTCAACAACAGAAACACAAACACATTTATGGACTGATCCAGGATGGGGAGGAATCTGCCTACAGACAGGAAGTGACACAGCTGGCATCCTGGTGCCATCGTAACAACCTGGAGCTCAATGCTCTTAAGACAGTGGAATTGATTGCGGACTTTAGGAGAGCTCCCCCTCCCCTCACCCCACTCACCATCAACAATACCACAATCACATCTGTGGCATCTTTTAAGTTTCTGGGAACCATAGTTTCCAAGGACCTTAAATGGGGGGGGGGGGGGGGGGGCACACCATCGACTCCACATTCAAAAAGGCACAACAGAGGATGCACTTCCTGCGGCAGCTGAGGAAGCACAATCTACCACAGGCACATGGTCCAATTCGTAGATGTTCATCGTAGAGTTTGTCCTCACCTTCTACATCATGGTTTGGTTTGGCTCAGCCACCAAGCACGACATCCGGAGGCTGCAGCTAATTGTCCGATCAGCTGAGAAGGTAATTGGCTGCAACCTTCCCTCCATTGACAAATTGTACAATGCAAGGGCCAGGATCTCTCACTCTGGCCCCTCTCACCCTGGCCATAAACCCTTTGAATCACTTCCTCTGGAAGGCGACTCCGGACTGTCAAAGCTGCCACAGCCAGACATAAAAACAGCTTTTTCACACGAGTAGTAGCTCTACTCAGTATCCAAAAATCTGTAGCCTCCTTTTGCTCTGGTATTTTATTTCATTCACATTTAATCGATAATGTTCCTTTATTAACGTTTAAAGTTTTATGTGTCATTCCTAACTGTCACTGTATGTCATGTTGTCACTTGGCGGAGCACCAAGGCAAATTCCTTGTATGTGAATATACTTGGGCAATACATTTATTCATTCATTCATTTAATTCCAGTAACTGTTCTTTTCTCTTCAGCACATTGAGAAAAAAATTGCACCTTACCTCTCCACTTACGAATTCCCCAACACACCACCACTGTCAGGATAATGAAGAGCAGAGAAGCCACGATGCTAATAATAATAATAATAATTTCCTTTGAAGGGGAAAAATCTGTCAGAAGAATAAGCACAGATATTACTTTGAGTTTCTAAACCATCATTCCAAAGCATTTCCAATCTTCCAGCTGTAATCATGTGGTCTAGTTTATAATTAACCAGCAGAGTCCAGAGGTCCTGGACTTACTTCCTGATCCAGGTTAACAGACCTCGCTCAGGAAGATCTGAGAGCTATAACTGACCTCAGTACCCATCAGTTAACAACAGGAAACAAATGACACCAGGTTATTGTTCCTGCTTTCAATTCGGCGACCCTGTCTGGCGTGAGATATGTGCAGATAGCTCGATCCAAGTCAGCTGTGATGCTGCCCATTGTCCAAGGGTTCTATAATGATAAATTCAAACTGCAGGGAAACAGGATCTTCCCCGTTACTTGCCTATGACAACTAAGCTGCCCCATCCACTCGAGTCCTACTTGGACCCATTTGGCACATATCCCTCTAAACCAGTGGTTCTTAACGTGGGGGTGATGACCCCCTGTGGGGGTGGGGGGGGGGGGGGGGGGGGGGTGTCATTCATTTGGGGCTTTGCAAGGGGTCATGAAGGGGTCATAAATAACATATCAATTTGTTGCCAAAAACGTTAAGAACCACTGCTCTAAACCTTCATTATCCATGCACTTGCCAAAATGTCTTTTAAATGTTATCATACATGCCTCATCGAACTCCTCTGGCAGCTAATACAAGGTTAAACCCCGGGATGACGGGACTGTCATATGCTGAGAGAATGGAGCAGCTGGGCTTGTACACTCTGGAATTTAGATGGATGAGAGGGGATCTTATTGAAACATAGAAGGTTGTTAAGGGTTTGGACATGCTAGAGGCAGGAAACATGTTCCCGATTTTGGGGGAGTCCGGAACCAGAGGTCACAGTTTAAGAATAAGGAGTAAGCCATTTAGAACGGAGACGAGGAAACACTTTTTCTCACAGAGAGTTGTGAGTCTGTGGAATTCTCTGCCTCAGAGGGCGGTGGAGGCCGGTTCTCTGGATACTTTCAAGAGAGAGCAAGATAGGGCTCTTAAAGATAGCGGAGTTGGGGAATATGGGGAGAAGGCAGGAACGGGGTACTGATGGGCTATGATCAGCCATGATCACATTGAATGGCAGTGCTGGCTCAAAGGGCTGAATGGCCTACTCCTGCACCTATTGGCTAATGTCTATTAATGTATATACCCAGCTCCCTCTGTGTGAAAATGTTGCCTCTCAATATCCTATTAATCTTTCCCTTCTCAGCTTAATTCCCTTACTCTGGTTAAAAGACTGTGCATTTACCCCATTTATTCCCCATATAATCTTAAACATCTTTATAATATCATTCCTCACTTTCCTGCCGTCCACGGAATAATGTCCAAGCCTGGTAACTTCTCCCTATAGCTCAGGCCCTCAGGTGCTGGCAATGTCCTCATGAATTTTTTCTGATTCCTTCCAGTTTAACAAAATCTTTCCTATAGCAGGGTGACCAAAACTGAGAACAATATTCTAAGTGCGGCCTCATCAACATCTTGTACACTGTAACATAACATCCCAACTTCTATACACAATCCTTTGACTGATCAAGGCGAATGTACTGAAAGCCTTTTTGACAGTGTGCGTGACAAATGCTATAAGGATTCCTACAAGGAATGCCCAAAATAGCAAAATGGTGCACAGATTGTAGTGCAGATTGAAGTAGTGTAAATTTATTTTTTTTGTCTGAAAATACTTTGACGGATTCTCACAAAACATTTTCAATCAGCAACCTTCATTATATTCATCTTTCTACAGATGCTTTCTGACCTGATGAATGCTTCCAGCATTCTCTGATTTTATTTCATATTTAATCAGATGTACTTATTTTTCTTTTGATCAAGAACTAGACCAACCTATTGCTATTCTATTGCAATGCAGCAGAAAATTCTTCTGTGCATTTTTGTGCATAATCTTTCATTTCTTCTAGTAAGGTTGACCAGTTCATCAATGCTGCACACCTGCCAATCTGTTCACAAACCCATGTAGTTTAAGGCTCCATCACTTGCTGGACACTTCAGACTGGGCAGCAGTCGGCTGTAGTTAGACCAAAGGATTGGGAGGTTTGTATAGCAACTCCTTGGAGGTCAGGGTTCAAATTCAGATCTGCCCCAGAGGAGTCTGATGGAAACTGTGATGAGGATGAGTACATGGGAAGGTTTTTCTGCCTTACAGCATGGAAGAGATGTCAAGGACTGTCAGAGATCCCATCTCCAACCTTCCGCACGGCTTTCTGTAGAGCCATGAGCACAGGTTTCCAATCAAAGGGTTGGGGATACAACAGTGGGAGTGGGTGTGGGGGTGGCCTCTCCCCTGGTGCAGCGGCTGCTGGAGCAGGGTTCTACTGTCACTGAGGCACAGGCAGAGCACAAACAAAGTCTTCATTCCTCGGTGGACTCTCAGCCGACTGTAGTCAGAGCCCTATTGTCCTCACCCAGAGGGAGACTGCTGCTCTGCAGGAGAAAATAAACAGCAACGAAAAGCTCACAGTTACCATCATGAAGAAAGTTGCTGTTTCCAGGAGAGTTTTACATGTGTTGGTGTATTGAAACTGCAGGGTCGGCAAAACAAAGCTTTCCCGAAGAAGTGTTAAAGCAGAAAGCATTAAATATTGTTGGATATTTATTGAGTTCACTTGACTTCTGAACCATTGAATGAAAGTGCAGATGGAGACATGAGGAAGGGCTTGATAAAATATATCTCAAATGCAACAGTGCTCATTGTGTGTCTGAGCGTTGTCTTGAATTCATGTCTGTGTGTGATAGGACACACCCATCGCCCCAATGATAATGACACAACTCCTCTGTTGTTTCAGGACAAAAATGTCCAAAAGCTAATTTTGAAATTAATTCTCATCCCATTTGTGATCTTGAGGAGGCAGTCATTGGATACTAGGAGTAACTACGCCACACACTTAATGCCCAAGGAATGGGTGATATCCTGAGAATGTTTTTTTTTTAATTCTCCAGTTTTGCGGATTCAGATGTTACTGTTGATGACAATGTGGGATCCACAGACCCTTCCACAGAGTGGGCAGGAGTTACCAGAGATACTAACCGCAGTGGGTTATGAAATATGATACGTTAGAAGAAATAAATAATATTCCGTTTCTGTGGAAATTACAAACAGCAGAAGACAAGACACTTACCATTGGATTGCAATGCATTCAGACCATATGGAATTAAAACCTTGGGAGTATTTTGAAGAAACAAACCGCAGCGATGATTCCTTTTGTCTGCAACAGCTTTTGGAATGATCAGCTGTAAAGATGTCTCTTCCTGCCTTGGCTCCTTGGAAATTTTCTCTCCCACTATTTTGCCATCACCATTGATGCAAACAAGTCTCATTGACTTAGTGACCTTTGACACAGAGCAGGTCAGGGTAACGTTGTCTCCCTCAGTCGCTGCATTAGATTGTTCAGCTGGGAAACAAGAAATTCACTGATAAGAAAAACAACAGCAGGAGTTTCTGCCCAATGTTTTTTTTTAAACCCTGATGCCTGTAGAACTAATCCAAAGGATCACTGACAAGCTTTTGCACCAACGTTGAGAACACCAACTTTGAGAAAAAACACCACTTCCCACAATGCTCCCACTACCCACAGTGCTGGACACAACACCCTCCATGAATTGTAGGCTTTTTCATATTTCAAGATGACTCCAAAGATTAATCAGCAACTTCCGGTGGAAAAGAGGAATATGGACATTATTTGAGGAGCATCTGAGTGAGACGTTCAGAATAGTGACCACTATTGTTGTAACAGGTTACTCTGCAAGCAGCATATAGAAACATAGAAAATAGGTGCAGGAGGAGGACATTCGGCACTTTGAGCCAGCACCGCCATTCATCATGATCATGGCTGATCATCCCCTATCAATAACCCGTGCCTGCCTTCTCCCTATATCCCTTGACTCCACTAGCCCCTAGAGCTCTATCTAACTCTCTCTTATATCCATCCAGTGGCTTGGCCTCCACTGCCCTCTGTGGCAGGGAATTCCATAAATTCACAACGTTCTGGGAAAAGTTTTTTCTCACCTCAGTCTTAAATGACCTCCCCTTTTTTCTAAGGCTGTGGCCCCTGGTTCTGGACTCGCCCCACATTGGGAACATTTTTCCTGCATCTAGCTTGTCCAGTCCTTTTATAATTTTACTTCGGAGTCACGTGAGTGACTACGTGAAGAGGGTCGTCAGAACGCATGCGCGTCAATTACGCAGACGCATTATGCAACGACTGACTGGCAGGCACGTCTCTCCTGCCAGCGGTAAGTTTAAACCTGCAGGTAAGTTTTGTATTCCTTACCAGGTTCTGTTTTTTCTTGCAGGAACCTCTTTTTACAGAGGTTTCCTGCTGGATATTTTCGGAGCGAAGTCCGGACGGGCTGCGGGAAGTTTTGGGCCGTGGGTGGATTCTGGTCCGGACCGCGGAAGTGCGGGTTCGTTACCCCAGTCCCAGACATGCGGTCAGCGGTTCCCAGATGCTGTGGTTCCCGTGGAGGGGGTAAATCCAGGAGAAGTCACACCAGTCGCTGACAGTGTGATCAGCGGCTCCCAGACTGCTGTGGTACCCTTGAAAGGGGGTAAAACCAACAATGCCGGTCAGGCCTATGGACTCGGGCAAGTCAGGCCATGAGGGTTCCTCTCCTTGAATGGGTAGTGTCTTCGGACGTCTAACCCACATAGAGCACCTAATGGAGAGTTTGCTCCACAATGATATAGAAACATAGAAATTAGGTGCAGGAGTAGGCCATTCGGCCCTTCGAGCCTGCACCGCCATTCAATATGATCATGGCTGATCATCCAACTCAGTATCCCGTACCTGCCTTCTCTCCATACCCCCTGATCCCCTTAGCCACAAGGGCCACATCTAACTCCCTCTTAAATATAGCCAATGAAGTGGCCTCAACTACCCTCTGTGGCAGAGAGTTCCAGAGATTCACCACTCTCTGCGTGAAAAAAGTTCTTCTCATCTCGGTTTTAAAGGATTTCCCCTTTATCCTTAAGCTGTGACCCCTTGTCCTGGACTTCCCTAACATCGGGAACAATCTTCCTGCATCTAGCCTGTCCAACCCCTTCAGAATTTTGTAAGTTTCTATAAGATCCCCTCTCAATCTTCTAAATTCTAGAGAGTATAAACCAAGTCTATCCAGTCTTTCTTCATAAGACAGTCCTGACATCCCAGGAATCAGTCTGGTGAACCGTCTCTGCGCTCCCTCTATGGCAATAATGTCCTTCCTCTGATTTGGAGACCAAAACTGTACGCAATACTCCAGGTGTGGTCTCACCAAGACCCTGTACAACTGCAGTAGAACCTCTCTGCTCCTATACTCAAATCCTTTTGCAATGAAAGCTAACATACCATTCGCTTTCTTTACTGCCTGCTGCACCTGCATGCCTACCTTCAATGACTGGTGTACCATGACACCCAGGTCTCGCTGCATCTCCCCCTTTCCCAATCGGCCACCATTTAGATAATAGTCTGCTTTCCTGTTTTTTTTTTGCCACCAAAATGGATAACCTCACATTTATCCACATTATACTGCATCTGCCAAACATTTGCCCACTCACCCAGCCTATCCAAGTCACCCTGCAGTCTCCTAGCATCCTCCTCACAGCTAACACTGCCCCCCAGCTTAGTGTCATCCGCAAACATGGAGATATTGCCATCAATTCCCTCATCCAGATCATTAATATATATTGTAAATACCTGGGGTCCCAGTACTGAGCCTTGGGGTACCCCACTAGTCACTGCCTGCCATTGTGAAAAGGACCCGTTTACTCCTACTCTTTGCTTCCTGTTTGCCAGCCAGTTCTCTATCCACATCAATACTGAACCCCCAATGCCTTGTGCTTTAAGTTTGTATACTAATTTCTTATCTGGGACCTTGTCGAAAGCCTTCTGGAAGTCCAGATACACCACATCCACTGGTTCTCCCCTATCCACGCTACTAGTTACATCCTCGAAAAATTCTATAAGATTCGTCAGACATGATTTACCTTTCGTAAATCCATGCTGACTTTGTCCAATGATTTCACCACTTTCCAAATGTGCTGCTATCCCATCTTTAATAACTGACTCTAGCAGTTTCCCCACTACCGAAGTTAGACTAACTGGTCTGTAATTCCCCATTTTCTCTCTCCCTCCCTTCTTAAAAAGTGGGGTTACGTTTGCTACCCGCCAATCTTCAGGAACTACTCCAGAATCTAAAGAGTTTTGAAAGATTATTACTAATGCACCCACTATTTCTGGAGCTAATTCCTTAAGTACTCTGGGATGCAGCCTATCTGGCCCTGGGGATTTATCGGCCTTTAATCCATTCAATTTACCCAACACCACTTCCCGGCTAACCTGGATTTCACTCAATTCCTCCAACTCCTTTGACCCGCGGTCCCCTGCTATTTCCGGCAAATTATTTATGTCTTCCTTAGTGAAGACGGAACCAAAGTAGTTATTCAATTGGTCCGCCATATCCTTGTTCCCCATGATCAACTCCCCTGTTTCTGACTGCAAGGGACCTACATTTGTTTTAACTAATCTCTTTCTTTTCACATATCTATAAAAACTTTTGCAGTCAGTTTTTATGTTCCCTGCCAGTTTTCTTTCATAATCTATTTTTCCTTTCCTAATTAAGCCCTTTGTCCTCCTCTGCTGGTCTTTGAATTTATCCAAGTCCTCCGGTATGCTGCTTTTTCTGGCTAATTTGTACGCATCATCCTTCGCTTTGATACTATCCCTGATTTCCCTTGTTATCCATGGATGTACTACCTTCCCTGATTTATTCTTTTGCCAAACTGGGATAAACAATTTTTGTAGTTCATCCATGCAGTCTTTATATGTCTTCCATTGCATATCCACCGTCAACCCTTTTAGAATTAATTGCCAGTCAATCTTGGCCAATTCACGTCTCATACCCTCAAAGTTACCTTTCTTTAAGTTCAGAACCATTGTTTCTGAATTAACAATGTCACTCTCCATCCTAATGAAGAACTCAACCATATTATGGTCACTCTTGCCCAAGGGGGCACGTACAACAAGATTGCTAACTAACCCTTCCTCATTACTCAATACCCAGTCTAAAATAGCCTGCTCTCTCGTTGGTTCCTCTACATGTTGATTTAGATAACTATCCTGCATACATTCCAAGAAATCCTCTTCCTCAGCACCCCTGCCAATTTGATTCACCCAATCTATATGTAGATTGAAGTCACCCATTATAACCGTTTTGCCTTTGTCGCACGCATTTCTAATTTCCTGTTTGATACCATCTCCAACTTCACTACTACTGTTAGGTGGCCTGTACACAACACCCACCAGCGTTTTCTGCCCCTTAGTGTTGTGCAGCTCTACCCATACCGATTCCACATCCTCCAAACTAATGTCCTTCCTTTCCATTGCATTAATCCCCTATCTAATCAGTAACGCTACCCCACCTCCTTTTCCTTTCTGTCTATCCCTCCTGAATATTGAATATCCCTGGATGTTCAGCTCCCAGCCTTGGTCACCCTGGAGCCATGTCTCCGTGATCCCAACTATATCATAGTCATTAATAGCTATCTGCACATTCAACTCATCCACCTTATTACGAATGCTCCTTGCATTGAGACACAAAGCCTTCAGGCTTGTTTTTACAACACTCTTACCCCTTACACAATTATGTTGAAAAGTGGCCCTTTTTGATTTTTGCCCTGGTTTTGTCTGCCTGCCACTTTTACTTTTCACCTTGCTACCTATTTCTTCTACCCTCATTTTACACCCTTCGGTCTCTACGCTCACACATTTAAGAAACCCTTTCCCTTTAACTCCATCCTCCACTGTCCCATTCAACACCCCCCCCCCCTTATTCAGTTTAAAGCCACCCGTGTAGCAGTGGCAAACTTGCCTGCCAGAATGCTGGTCCCACACCTGTTAAGATGCAATCCGTCCCTTTTGTACAGTTCCCCCTTACCCCAAAACAGATCCCAGTGATCTAAGAATCTAAATCCCTGCCCCGTGCACCAGATCCTCAGCCACACGTTCAGGTCCCGTATCTCCCTGTTCCTGCTCTCGCCAGCACGGGGAACTGGAAGCAAACCGGAGATAACAACCCTGGAGGTCCTGCTTTTCAACATTTTTCCGAGCTCTCTAAAGTCACGTTGCAGAATATTCATCCCCTTCTTTCCGACATCGTTTGTGCCGACATGCACAACCACTTCCGGATGTTCACCGTCGCCCTTGAGGATTTTCTGCACTCTGTCCGTGACATCCTGGATCCTGGCACCGGGAAGGCAGCACACCATCCTCGCATCCCGTCTGTTGCCGCAGAAACCCCTGTCCGTACCTCTTACGATGGAGTCTCCCACTACAATGGCCTTGCCTGCCTTAGGCCTTTTTGGTTTTGTCTCAACAGCCCTATTCGCATCACAGGCCAGTCCACCGCTCACGTCTTCTGTCCCAACAGCTTCTAAACGGATGAACCTGTTTACAAGAGGTACATCACCCGGGGACGTTGGCATTCCATGCTTCCCTCCCTTTCTCACTGTCTCCCACCTTCTCTCTTCCAGTACCTTAGGTGTAACAATCGTACTGTAGGACTTGTCGAGGAACGACTCCGTTTCTCCTACGAACCGGAGGTCATCCACTTGCTTCTCCAGTTCCCCAACACGGCCCTTCAGGAGCTCTACCTGGATGCATTTTTCGCATTTGTAGCAGCCAGAGGCACCAGCGGTGTCCTTAACCTCCCACATACTGCAAGCATCGCACTGAATCAGCTTGCCTGACATCTCCTTCTTTCGTCTCCCTCTCAAGCGTATTGCGTGGTCTCCTCTCCGAAGACTCTCGAGCCAAAGACTCACACTTTTCTCACAGGGCACTTCCCTCACTAGGCCGCTCACTCACTGCCGCTCGCAAAGACCTGTCCTGCTTAAATTGACTGATAAATTGCCTGATTTACCAATTTACACAGCCATTTCCTCAGTTTTCAACTGTTTTCACCCCTCCCCTCACACTTGGGCTAGAGCCAATCAGTGGTATCTCTTGCTAATCTGTTGCTGCTGTTGTTCCTCCCAAATCTACGGCAGTACAAAGAAGGGAGCTATCATTCCGGGACTCCTCAGGAGCCTGCGGCAGCGGCACCTGTTACAGGGCTGCACAATGTCTCCCTCTCTGCGAAGGGGAGCATTCAGGTCAGTTTTCTGACTCATGAGCTATGGGTAAAATGGAGCATGGATAGCGCCCTCGGGCGTTTATCTCACAAATGTGATGTCCCATCCTGGTATAGGTCCGTAGGAGGGGCCATATCAGTGCAGGTATCCTCAGGGGCCTGCGGCAGCACCTGTTTCAGGGCTGCCTACCAACCTTCCTCTCTGTGGAGGGGAGTGCAAGTGGTCAGTGTGTAACTGACTTTAAATTCTAAAGTATGTCATACTGGAGCACATGCGCATGTCTTCAAGGCAATCCTCGCAAACGAAGGTGTTGCTGCCAGAAAAGTCGGTTACCAGCCATTGGCAGAATACCTGGAAGGGGCCAGAGTTCCCCTCACGCTAAAAGTGCCGGCAGTGAACAGTGCTATCAGGGGTGACATTAGAGGAGCCGCCAAATCTTCTCTTCAGGTAAGACCTATTCAACAGGTAAGACCTGGATGAGGAAAGAAAAGTTGTCAGACCAATCAAGGTACCAACGACGAGCAAAGCTTCATCGTTTCGGTGACAACACACCCCACACCTCCATCGGCAGTAAGCGGTTCACTGAAGCTGGTGGCAGCGTGAAAGCTGGGCAGAGGCCTTTTAAGCAAAGGCCCAAGTCGGTCTCAGGAAAAATATGGAATCCACGCACCCTACCAGTCCTACTCTCCAACCAAGGTAACCATGCAGGAAGGCAGGTCTGGCACTTCCAAAACATGGGGTATGTGAACCACTTACAAGTTGGTAATATTTACACTTGTTTTTTGTACAAATGATAATGATAACACGTGATTAGTTTATGTGTTGTATGAAAGCACTCCCCTTGATAAGGATGGAAGGGGCCCTAGTGGCCTTACAACATACAAATGGTTAAGGCATTGCCATCACTTGGTGGCATCTAACCGTTAAACTGCACAATACTAGGGTTCCAAGCTGGCTTGGAATTGGGGCCAGAGTTGTCTTTCGAGGCAGGCTCAGAATTATGGCCAGAGTTGTCATTCGAGGCAGGCACGGAATTGTGGCAGGCGTGACCTGTTCATTGTGAAAGATGGAGGTTGTCGTTTAACTCGCATGTGCAGCATAAACTTCAGAATAGAAAACTTCGTTACTGACTAACAACTGATTTCAATAGTATCTTTTTTGCATGCTTCGATCTCAAAGATACATTCTATTCAGTTCCCATTCACAGGGATCACCGGGGACATTTGAAATTTATCTGGATGAGGCAATGATAACAGTTAAAGCATTGCAAAATGGGCTAACTTCAGCTCCCAAGTTATTTACTAAAATCTTGTAACTTGGACTGCTCAGAGCTTAAAAACACTTGTTATATCTTGTCTGGATGAAATGTTAACACTGTATTTTGCTAAAATTAATTGTTTCTGCCTTAAACTATATTTGAGAAATTGGGGTTCCTCATCCATCCAGTTAAATTTAAGTTGATACCAACTAGACTTATTGATTATTGGGATTTACCTTTAACTATTAATTTGCTTGTGATTCCGCCCTGGGGCAAGAGATTGGAATTAATAGAAGCCTGTAACAACCTTGTTGTTATAAAACAGCTTTCTATTCATCAAGTGTAATTGGCAATATAGTAGCTGTGATTCAGCTGTGTAAGTGGGGCTTTTGCATAATCAGAACTTACATCATGCAAAGTAGAAACCTCTCAAGTGCCATGTAGGCCATTGTTCATTGACCTATGATATTACCAGCTGAAGCTACCAAAGTCACAATGGTGGACAAACAGTATTCAGCATTGCTCCAGTAGTTTTGGTCAGTAAATCATCAGTTATATCACAAACTGCTGCTAATGCTCAAAGATGGAAAATTACGAATGCCATCTCTAGTTCAGAGACAAATAAGATTTGCATGAGTTACCAATTCTTCAGTTATTGGTATCAACTACCTATAGACACTGGGTGCATTCTATGGGTTAAAGGGTTATTGTGCCCACTCATACACAATGGCTGACAGATATTATGTCCTGCCTAAAGCTCGAGAAAATCAGGTACTCACTTCAACATTCAAATGGAAGGTTTCAGAAAGCGTGGGGACCTTTTTTAAATGCATTCCAGGCTTTGTAAATGATTGATCATCAAGTACAGTTTAACATTAACAGTCTACCCATTCATTTATCGGGGATTATTGCTGTGACAGGCTGATATTTGCTCACTGGCAGTGACTGGGGAGGGATTATTTTTGGTATCTCATTTTTCTTTTATTGTCGTTTTCTTGTTATATGTTGGCATAAGTTTTTTTTAATTTATTCTTTTCCTACACTCTGTCTGTAACAAATGGACAACTTTGCACCTTGTTATGTCTTGAAAACTAAATAAAAAGATTTTGATTTTTAAAAAAAACGGTTATTGTGCGAATAATCTGCATGCTCTACTATGGTGGTGGCATATGTTAGTCATATGGGTGCAATCAAGTCATAGTATCCTGCAATAATTTACCTTATCTCATTTGGCACTGGTGTATCATCACGTAAAATCAATGACAACACAGAATGGGTGTTGGATCACAAGGTATTTTATGAAATTATGGCTCGATGGAACACCAAATATCGATGTGTTTGCATCCAGGCTCATTCACCAGTTGCAAAAATATGGGGCATAACAGTGGCGAGAGATACATTCTCGCTACTCGGAGGAGGATAGTTATTTTATGTCTTTTCTCCATTTTGCCTCATCAATCGGGTCTTGCAATAAAGTCAGCAATCCCGCTTCAGGCTTTCATACTGTCTGACTGGCCTATGCAACCATGGTTCCCGCATTCGTCGGGAATAATAATACAAACTTATATGGTTATTCTAAACATAAAACTTTGCTGGTTCTGCCTGTGGCTTGGGAAACCAGCCTCTGCATGATAAAATCAATTTATTGACTTGCAGATTCTGAGTAAACTGCTCCTGCGGCTCGGGTTTTCAGACCGATCCAGGTAAGTTCTCACTGCAGAGTGCAGGGATAGCCCCAAAAAAGCATTACATTTCCTCTTCAGCAGATGGGAAGCGTTTTTTTTTAAATGCTAATGTTACATATAATACGGCACGGACTGCTGACGTCGTGGAGTTCATTTTCAAATGGGTATTTGACAATAAATTAAGTTATAGTGCCATTTACTGTGCCAAACGTGCCTTCTCATCATATTTGCTACAGCAAGCAGGACCCACACGGTTGGGTCTCACCCACTGATATCCAGTTTATAAAGGATATCTTTAACACAAGTTCTCCCAGGCCCAAGTACACGGACGTATGGGATATTGACTTTGTGTTAACACTACTTCAACAGGGGGCTCCAGCTACATCCTCATCTTTGGCCCAGCTCTCTAAAGGTGGCTATCCTCATGGTGCTGGTCATAGCGCAACGGGTCCAGTCACTACATAAATTGCGACTGGACAGGATGGTTACATCTGCAAATAATACAATATTTTATGTTTATGACTCAGTTAAGCAGACCAGCCCAGGGGTGTCAGGTCTCGAACCAATTCTCATGGCATACCCTATGGACCTACGGTTATGTGTGGTCACACATTTACTACAATATGTTAGGTCACCTAGAGCATTACAGGCTTTGATACTAGCAGTATTTTGTAGTTACAATAACCTAATAAGAAGGTATCAATTCAGACCATCTCTAGGTGGTTAAAAGGGAGTTTTGGCTCATGCAGGAGTAGATTCTAATATTTTCTAATCTCACTCCATCCGGGCTACTACAACATCAGCAGCAAGGGTTCTGTACGTTCCGCTGGACCACATCCTAGCGGCTGCAGGATAGTTTAAGAAATGAACTCCAAACATTTTATAGTAACCCATTGCCAGACCAGGGGTATTTGCCAACTCTATCTTAGGTTCTATTTTATAGTTTCCTCCCCGAAGAGAGGGGTTGCTATAATTATTATTTGTTCATTTCAAAAGCATCAGCATGTTTCAAATCTATGTCATGTCTGTATGCATTATGAATGTTTCCCTTATCTGTGGTCAACGGTTGCGGTTGTGCTTGTGTCGACTCGTTTACACGGCATGAAATCACAGCTTTAAAATCTTCACGTAGTCACTCACGTGACTCCGAAGTAAAATAGTAAGATTAAACGAGCTTACCAGTTTGAAGTTTTATCTTTATTTTATGCGGAGTTACGATGAGCGATTATGTGCCTACCGCTCCCACCCTCATATTATAAAGGTCATCTGGTAGGTTGTAGTTCTCTCCAATCTTACTATGTTCAGTTCAACTACTGTTATCTGTGATTTCACACCGCTGCTTTGAAAGTTGACGCGCATGCGTTCTGACGGCCTTCTTCGCGTAATCGCTCATTGTCACTCCTCATAAAATAAAGATCAAACTAGTAAGTTCTCATTTCATCTTACTATTATATATGTTTCTATAAGAACCCCCTCAACCTTCTAAACTCCAGTGAGTACAAACCTAGCCTTTTCAATCTTTCCTCATATGACAGTCCCACCATCCCAGGGATCAATCTCGTGAACCTACGCTGCACCGCCTCAATCACAAGGATGTCCTTCCTCAAATTAGGAGACCAAAACTGTACACAATACTCCAGATGTGGTCTCACCAGAGCCCTATACAAATGCAGAAGAACCTCTTTACTCCTATACTGAAATCCTCTTGTTATGAAGGCCTACATTCCATTAGCTTTCTTCACTGCCTGCTGTACCTGTCAGCCCACTTTCAGTGACCGGTGTACAAGGACGCCCAGGTCTCGCTGCACCTCCCCCTTACCTAACCTAACCCCATTGAGATAATAATCTGCCCCCTTGTTTTTGCCACCAAAGTGGATAACCTCACATTTATCTATATTATACTGCATCTGCCACACATCTGCCCACTCACTCAACCTGTCCAGGTCACCCTGCAACCTCCTAACATCCTCTGCACAGTTCACACTGCCACCCAGCTTTGTGTCATCCACAAACTTGCTGGTGTTGCTCCTAATTCACTCTTCCAAATCATTAATATATTTGGTAAACAGTTGCGGCCCCATCACCGAGCCTTGCGGCACTCCACGCGCCACTGCCTGCCATTCTGAAAAGGACCCGTTCACTCCTACTCTTTGCTTCCGGTCTGCCAACCAATTTTCTATCCATGTCAACACCCTACATCCAATACCATGTGCTCTAATGTTGGTCACCAGTCTCCCGTGCGGGACCTTATCAAAGGCTTTCTGAAAGTCTACATACGCTACATCCACTGGCACCCCTTCATCCATCTTACTTGTCCTCAAAAAATTGCAAAAGATTAGTCAAGCATGATTTCCCTTTCATAAATCCATGTTGACTTGGACTAATCCTTTTACTGCTATCCAAATACCCCATTATTACCTCTTTAATAATTGACTTTCCCACCACCGAAGGCAGGCTAACTGGTCTGTAATTCCCCGTTTTCTCTCTTGCTCTTTTCTTGAAAAGTGGGATAACATTAGCTATCCTCCAATCCATAGGAACTGATCTTGAATTTATTGAACATTGGAAAATGATCACCAATGCGTCCACTATTTCTAGAGCCACCTCCCTGAGGACCCTGGGATGCAGACCATCAGACCACCAGGGGATTTATCATCCTTCAATCCCATTAGCCTACCCAATAATATTTCTCGCCTAATTAAAATTTATTTCAGTTCATCTACCCCCTTAGATGCTCTGTCCTCCAGCACAATAGGGAGATTGTTTGTGTCTTCGTTAGTGAAGACAGATCCGAAGTATCTATTCAACTCTTCTGCCATTTCCTTGTTGCCCATAATAATTTCACCCATGTCTGCCTTCAAGGGACCCACTTTGACTTTGCTACTCTTTTTCCCTTAACATATCTAAAGAAGCTTTTACTGTCATCTTTATATTCTTGGCCAGCTTCTCCTCGTACGTCATCTTTTCAGCCGTATTACCCGTTTAGTTTACTTCTGTTGTCCTATGAAAGTTTCCCAATCCTCTGGCTTCCGGCTACTCTTTGCTGTGTTATACATCTTTTCTTTTAGTTTTATTCTATTCCTAACTTCTCTTGTCAGCCACGATTGCCTCCTACTCCCCTAAGAATCTTTCTTCCTTTGTGGAATGAAATGATCCTGATTCTTCCGGAGTATGCCCGGAAATTCCTGCCATTGCTGTTCCACCGTCATTCCTGCTTGGATCCCTTTCCAGTCTACCTTGGCCAGCTTCCCTCTCATGCCTTCATAGACCCCTTTGTTCAACTGCATTACTGACACTGCCGATTTAACCTTCTCCTTCTCAAATTGCAGATTAAAACTAATCATATTATGATCACTACCTCCAAGCGGTTCCTTTACCTCAAATTCTCTTATCATATCTGGTTCATTGGACAACATTAAATCCAGCATTGCCTTTTCTCTGGTCGGCTCCATTACAAGCTGCTCTAAGAATCCATCTCAGAGGCATTCTACAAACTCTCTTTCTTGGGGTCCTGAACCAACCTGATTTTCCCAGTCTACCTGCATATTGAAATCCCTCATCACCATAGTGGCATTACCTTTGTTACATGCCAGTTTTAACTCCTTACACCCTACATCCGGGCTACTATTTGGGGGTCTGTAGATAACACCAATTAGTGTCTTCTTGCCTTTACAATTCCTCAACTCAATCCACAGTGACTCTACCTCGTCAGTCCCTATGTCTTCCTTGCAAGGGACTGAATTCCAGCCCTCACCAGCAGAGCTACCCCTCCTCCTCTGCCCACCTGCCTGTCCATTCTATAGGATGTATAACCCTGAATATTAAGTTCCCAGGCCCGATCCTCCTGCAGCCACATCTCAGTAATCCCCACAATGTCATGTCTGCCAACCTCTAACTGAGCCTCAAGCTCATCTACTTTACTTCTTATACTTTGCGCATTCATATACAATACTTTTAATTCCTTACGCATCTCACCATTCACATCGATCCCTATTACACTTGGCCATACTCTCCTATCCCTTTGTGAGCTTCCTTTCCCGTTAATTCTAGGGGCATTAACTCTCCCTTTACTCTCTTTCCCTTTAACTCCGTCCTTGACTATCCCATTTGACACCCCACCCCCCATATTCAATTTAAAACCACCCATGTAGCAGTGGCAAACCTGCCTGCCGGGATGCTGGTCCCCCACCTGTTAAGATGCAATCCGTCCCTTTTGTACAGTTCCCCTTTACTCCAAAACAGATCCCAGTGTTCTAAGAATCTAAATCCCTGTCCCCTGCACCAGTTTCTCAGCCACACTTTCAGGCCCCGTATCTCCCAGTTCCTGCTCTCGCCAGCACGAGGAACTCGAAGCAAACCAGAGATAACACCATCTGGCAGGTCCTGCTTTTCAGCATTTTTCCGAGCTCTCTAAAGTCACGCTGCAGAATATTCATCCACTTCTTTCTGACATCGTTTGTGCCGACGTGCACTACCACTTCCGGCTGTTCACCTTCGCCCTTGAGGATTTTCTGCACTCCGTCCGTGACATCCTGGATCCTGGCACCAGGAAGGCAGCACACCATCCTCGAATCCCGTCTGTTCCCGCAGAAACCCCTGTCCGTACCTCTCACAATGGAGTCTCCAACTACAATGGCGTTGCCTGACGTCGGCCTCTTTGGTTTTGGCTCAACAGCCCTTTTTGCTTCTTGGTTATTGGTTCTTGGTTTCTTGGTCCTCCAAATTATTCCAAATGGAATTTAAACTGCCACTCAGCCAGCCGCTCTATGTGATAACGTCTTCTGTCCCGACAGCTTCTAAGCGGGTGAACCTGTTCACAAGAGGTACAACACCCAGGGACCTTTGCATTCCATGTTTCCCTCCCTTTCTCACCGTCACCCACCTTCTCTCTTCCAGTATCTTAGGGGTATATAACACACAGTGGACCCAAGTTACAGACTTCTTGGATTTATATTGGGATTGGTAGTCTGCTTGGGCAAGCTTCAAAAATGTTTCTTCACAATTTAAAGGAATTGAGCAGGAAATAAGCAAATGATCAGCACCAAATGCAGGCGGGTTCCCTTTAATTTATTTCATTAGCGCTTCTCACCTGAGCCCCTCTGCTCCCCCTCCCCCCCCCCCCCCCCAAGGAGGGTGGAGTGCAACCTCCACCCTCCTCCAGACCTCATCACTTTCACCCAATCAAGAACCCCACACACCCATCACACAACAGCCTCTCCACCCATTGATCACATGATCGGACAGTACACATCCAACAATCAGTCGACACAACCCACTCCCACCAATCAAATAAAAGACAGACGACCAGTCCAAGACACCACCCACTTCCCACCACCACGACTGTCGGCAGCGACCCTCACCCCGAGTCTACTTCCCATTAATGACCCAACCTCCAACACATTGTGATGGTGCTTCAAACTCAGGGAATGCACAGGTGGAGGAGTGGCAAAGGGATTTTTTTTAAATTGTGAATTAACATGTGTTTTATCAGGGCAATTTTTTAATGAGTAAAATACAACTATATTTGAGTAGCAGTTCTATTGAAATTATAGCCCTGTCCCACAGTGTGAGTTCATTCCAAGAGCTCTCCCGAGTTTTAAAAAATCAAACTCGTGGTAAGCACGGAGAATGAACATAGCGGGTACGTCGGAGCTCGTCTCTTAGTGCTGACGGCAGGTACTCGGGAAGACTCGCTAATGGCAGGTAAGCACGGGAAGACTCATGAAGATTTGACAACATGATGAAAAATGTCCATGAGAGCCCCGAGTACTGACGAGTGGCCATTACCGTATATCTCCGAGTTTGAATGAAGGCAAACTAGGGAGAGCTCTTGGAATGAACTTGTACCGTGGGACAGGGATTTAAATCTTTTTTCAGAGTAAAATATTTGGAGAAACATGTGCTGAAATCAAAGTCTGCATGAAAGTGAGTACTTTAGCCCAATGACTTTACCATTCATATTCCAATATTCAGTCTCCTACCTGTAACTGTGATTAGATCAATGGTGACATATTTATTTGATCCTATGTAGCATGTGTAAACTCCAGCATCTGCAAACTGCACGGGGACAATCCTCACACGGAAATTCGTGCCATTCACATTTCCCTCTGTGGTTTTCAGTCGATTCCCAAAGTAACTCATGTCGACATGGATCGGCTCAGACCTGTGAGAAAAATATATTTCCTTCTCTTGATTTTGGACATGTTGTGATCTCCAAGTCCATTTGGTTTCATTGAGCTCAAGAGAAGCTTCACAAATCAGGTCGAGTTCACTGTGATCTGTGACTGAACGATAAACTGTGTACATCTTGTTATATAAATCTGCAAGAGAGGGACAGGGAACAAAGAATTAGATTTCCACAGATAGTGAGATACAGATAATCTGAATTTCCACAGGGACAAACCCCCAGCTCTGGAATGTCAGCTGGGAGGGCCGCACTGAGACAGGAAAGTCGGCTGGGAGCTGCAATACACTGACTGCCGGTCCAGGTGCCCATTGTTCAAACGCCGGGCTGTGCACCAAAGTCCATCTTCCCCAGACACACACCCAGCAAAGTGATGCCGGTGGACTGGAGATAATAAACAATCTGTTACCCAGTCTCAGAAATCGATTACAGTGAAATATTTATCACACATTGAACTGGGCATCAGGTTGTTACACAAGGTGAGTCATACAGTGAGAGGGACATGAAGGAACATTATTTGGAAGATGAGAGTGCCACTGAATGTCAGACACTAAGATCACTGGAGTGAGTGACGAACAACACCCAACCCAAGGAAATGGTTCAGCCAACAACTGAATTTTGGTGCAGCTGTACATTATCTTGAATAAGTTAATATTCCCATCTACTCTGGACAGAAGACAACTTGCTTCTCTCCATTGATTGATGTTATCCCCTTTGATTCATGCAGGTGAATTGAAATTAATCCCTTGGTTCTCCTGTGTAGCTCCATCAATTTTAGTGCCACCATTTTATATTTACACCGTGTCCCAGGTTAAAGGCAATGCCAATATCCTGCAGTGAAAGCCCACGGTGAAGTCAGAGCTCACTGTACAATATGTGGAACAGTTTGATATCAAGAACTATTTAATACCTGCTGCAAGGCAGCTTTGGACTCACCCTGATCCACTTCAACATTGGTGTCTCCAGTGAGAACAATGGAGCCATTTTCCAGCACTTCCCATGTGTACAGATTGGGATTTCCTGCTCCAACGTGTTGGATCATCAGATAGACGGTGTTATTCAGATGGATCTGATCAGTGTTGTTTCTCCTGTTCTGCTGAGATGAGCCTCTTGGTTTCCAGTAAAGACTGACGGTATCTGGGAGTCTGGAGATGGTACAGCTGAGGGTGATGTCACTGCCCATTACTGGCCTCGGTGAGTCTGCCTCAACTGTGGAAACAGACACATGACGTGTGGTTCAGTCCAGCTTTCTGAACGACTGCGGGCAGAATTGTCTCTTTCCTGCAAACAGACAGTCGGCCGAATGTTGAGCATCCGTGCTCAGTGATGTCATCCACACTTCCTGGTAGTGACCACCTGTCCCCCTCGTCCCCCTCGTCTCCCACATCTACCCACTGCTCCCGAACAACATCATCCAAAGACATTGAGCAGCTTCCACAGGTAGGTTCCCAGCACCAGCTCTGCCTCCCGCCACCTCTCGCAACCCTCCCATGGTCTCTGTGCTGTCGATGACTTGGCTAACAATGGCCTGGTGAAGCAAGGTCACTGCTGCTGACCTTGAGGAAGCTGCTACAGAGGTTGGGCCCTCTCTGTGGCCAGGACTTCACTTTCCCAGTGTCAGGGCCAGTTTATGGGAATATCTGTCCTAAACATGGCCATCATATTACCAGAGCTGACATTCATATTAAACCCTCCCCAGTGACGGAAAATGAAGAAGGGAAAACTGAAAGTTAATGTTAATATTTTAACAGTTTCCAGAATCCAATATGTTGGAACACAGATCTTAGATATTGATGTAGCTAAAATATAAGCATTTTTGACAACATGCTCCAAGAGCCACACCTCATCTTTGGTCTGGGCAAGTTGTTACCTTCTATTGTCAATATGGAACTTCCATCTACATAAGGATTATTACCGTCAGGCATCATTGTTTTCCGTTTCCTCTCTGTGTAGAGAGTATGTCACAGTCGGCCAGAACCACATCATCAACAAATTACTCAGCTACAGTGAACTGATCTTATCCCACCTGCCACAGGTCTTCTCTCTATCAGGAGAAGTTCCCTGGTTTCACCACATTTCAATGCTGCCTGGGCTGCCGTCTTCCTCAAGTCGTTCCCAGAAATCTTGACTGTTTCTCTTTCTGCAAATGCTGCCTGACGTGCTGTGAAATTTTCCAGCCATTTCTGTTATTGAATTAGAATGAATGGTGGGGTGGAGGTGTGGGGGTAACAGAGCAGTAAAATGGCTATACATGTCATTAAAAAATTGATGATTCCACATCTGTCAGTCTTGGCCGTTTCCAAATTGTGGGGATATTCATCAATTCATTAACTCTGCAGCATTGTTTGTATAAAAAAAACTCATCAAATAACTGACCTAATTCCAACAATCTGTCACAAATTTGTGGAAAACGTTACAGAAAAACACATTTGTCTACCCTTTCTGTTCCTCCTCCGACATACCTTTGATCACAAATAGTTCCCACTGTCTCAGGATTTTCCCACTGGGCTGTGCCTGATTCCAGGTGAAGAGCCCTGCAAGTTCAAAGATGGGTTTCCTGATCCTCAGATTAAGGGTACCCCAGTCCATATGCATACTCTGGGAAATGCCTGGTATTTGATTGTACTCATCACTCCATTGTACGGCCCACTGCTGATCTTCTCTGTGAAAAGTAGCCAATTGCTTTGTGGTTTGTTGCCCTGAGTGTGGCCTCCATTCCAAGTCAATGGGGCCATTTCCAGGACTGTCTGGTCCTTTCAACACATAGTTGCCTTCCTGGTGGAAAAGGTAAATAGTAGTCCCTGCCAGAAAAGCAAAATAGTGTTTTAATATCGGACGATAACTTCTCAGTCTGATCTATGTCGTACTGAATACTGTGAAATTGTTTTCTTTAAAAAGGTTGTTAGTTATAGTTTATAGAATGATATAATTTTATAGCAGTGAAACAGACCCTCTAACCCAGCCCAGCGATGTCGACCAGTGTACTCTTCCATATTTGTCCCATCTGTTTGGTCAATTGTCCGCAATGCCAATGTGATTCAAGTGTGATTTGCCCAGCAGTTTTAAATACAACTATATTTTACAACAAGCAGTGAAGTACATCCATAGAACAGCTTACCATTGCATCACTAATGTAACAATACATCACAGTTAAGCTAGACGTTTTATAATTTGATAAGCACATGAGATTGGCATCAGAGGAGAGCAGAAATGGCACACAGTTACCACAAGTAATGATGTTTGGTTTAGTTTTGTTTAGTTAGTTTCAAGATGCAGTTTGGAAACATGTCCTTTGTCCCACCGGGTGCATGATGGCCACTGATCACCCCACACAATAGTTCCATCCTACACACAAGAGATAATTTACAGAGACCGCTTAACCTACAATCCTGCAAATCTTTGCAATGTGGGAGGAAACCGGAGGATCTGGAGAAAAGCCATACGATCACAGGGAGAACGTACAAACACCATACAGACAGCACCCTTGGTCAGGATTGAACCCAGGTCTCTGGCACTGTTCACCAGCCCTTGTGAATGTGTGAATTCAGATTATTGAACATATGGTTTGGGGGAAGAGTTTGAGAGGAGCTGAGATCCATGATGGTGTGGGGAGATTGTATGGACATTTCACAGTCTCCCAGTCTAATCAAGTCTTCTATGAGAAAAGTGGAGGGAGGGCTGGTTGACCCAACAATGACCAATGGAGATGGGGCAGAGGAGGGCAGGTTTATTTGCAAACAGTCAGCAGCCATGTCCAATCATCGATGGCAACAGGAGACAGAAGGCGATGACAGAGAGTTATTTTTACACCCGGATGCCTGTAACTAACGGTGACTAATGGTGTTCCACAAGGATTGGTCCTGGGACCTTGTTGAATCTAATGTACACAAATGTCTTGCAGTGGATAGCAGTGGATTTGGCAGGCAAGATTAGTGAAGTTGTTGATAGTGTGGACAGTGGTCTTATTCTGCAGAGAGATGTCAATGTGTTGGTGAAATGTGCTGGGAAATGAAAGATGGATCTTAATCCAGAATTTGTGAGGTGATGTGTCCTAGGGGCACAAATGGGGCTAGGACATACACCATGAATTACAAGGTCTGACAAATTATTGAGAAACAGAGGGACATTGGAGTACGTCCATTGATCCTTGAACGTGGACACACAAATAGATAATGTGGTTGGAAAGGCATACGGGATAGTGTGTTCATCAGTCAGGACATAGATCACAGAAGTAGGGAAGTTATGCGGCAGATGTGTAAATTTTGGTCAGACCTCAGCTGGAGTACTGTATGCAGTCTGGTCACCAAATGACAGGAAGGATGTGGTAGCACTGGAGAAGGTATAGAGGAGATTGACAGGATGCTACTTGAGAAGAGATTAGATAAGCAAAATCTATTTGCCATGGAGTTGAGGTCTCTGACGGGACATTATTGACATGTATAACTGGTCAACATGGATGAAATGGGTAAGCAGCCCATTCCAATGCTGCATGATTCTATGATTGCACAGTTTATAGTACCACAGGTGGCAGGACTGCTTATGTAAACAGCGTTCTCCATCCAGATATCCTGAACACTCCAGGGTCCAGCTGTGCTCCGAGTGAGGAGGATCAGTGAGATGGTCTCTCTGTGTTCAGCATCGGTCAGTATGGGCATGATGGACTGTGGGCAGTGATTCCGGCAGTGGAATTGGTTCAGGGTCCAATGGAAAGGCTCTGTTTTGCTGACAGGACCCAATGCTTGTCCCAGCTCTGTCACTTTCCCACTTTCCCATCAGTGACACATAGAAAGGTGAAGTTTCAATATTAACCCAGGGGCACGGAGTTATCCCACGGTCCATATTCCCAGGCACTACACCACACCAAAGCATCCCACATAGGCTGTAAAGGAGGAGTGAATACTGGCAAATAGTGCAATAAGTGACATCAAAATGTGATCCTGATTCTAAGTATGAAGAGCAAATCCTGAGTCACTTACCACTGGTCTCCTGATAGTACGGGACTAAAAGCCGGGGCAGGTCTTGATGAAACAAACCACATCTCCAATTCCCTCTGCCCCTCTCAACTTTCTGAATAACCAGACTCAGTGATTTCTCTTCCACGGTCAGTGTCTTTTCTCCAACACGTTTGTCATCGCCATTGATCCAAACCAGTCTCATTGACTCAGTGACGTGAGACACAGAGCAGGTCAGGGTAACGTTGTCTCCCTCAGTCACTGCATCGGACGGTTCAGCTGTGACTGTGGAAACAAGCAGGTTGTTTATATTTTAAACAATTAGTTCATCAGTGAAAACACTGGCAGCATTCTGTCTCCTACCTTTCACTGTGATTAGATCAATGGTGAGAAATGGATATGTTCCTGCTGAACATTTGTAAACTCCGGCATCTTCAAACAAAACTGGGACAATCCGCACACTAAAATCCTCGCCTTTGAAGTGTTTCACTGAGGTCATCAGTCGATTCTTAAAAGCGGTATTGGCGACATTGATGGGTTGAGAGAATGTTGCTGATGCTATTACTTTGTCCTGGTCATTTAGGCGACTATATGTCCAGGTACACACGTCAGAAGAAATGTCGGAACCAGGAAGAAAATAGCAAACCAGCTGGACTTCACTGTGATCTGTGCTGGTGCGGTAAAGTGTGTGACGTTTGCTGTATATGTCTATAGCAGAGAGACAAAAGAATAGAACTCCTTTCAGCATCACAGTTACTGAGGCACAGGGGTAATCAGGTAAAAATTCCCAACCAGATTTTTATTAAAATTCTTTGTGTTTTGTTCATCTGATAAGTTTCAAAATGTGACTTCTTGCATGAATTCCACACCAAAACACTTCAGGTTTTTTTCTAAAAATAAAACAGATGCCCACTACAATACAGGCACCAGGCCACCATCTCCCAGAATGTCACTGATCTCATCATCTCTGGCGATCGCCCATCCACAGCCTCCAACCTAATCGTCCACCAGCCCCTATCTATCTCCTTCTGAAACACCACAAACAGGGCAGCCCTGGCAGACCCATTGGTTCTGCCTACCCCTGCCCCACATAAATCATTTCCTCCTCTTGTCCAGTCGCGGAGTTCTGAACTGGAGCAACAGCAACTCATATTCTGCTGGAATAGCTTGCAACCCAATGATACAAACATTGAATTATCCAGTGTTTGGTTACTAACATGTAAGCATCCCCCTCCCCCCACATGTCTTCTATCGTTATCATATCACACTGGTTCACAATTTTATCTCTGGCCTTTGTCCGACCATTTGTTAATCAACAACCCCCCCTCCCCCATCACCTATGTCCCCCTATCACTTGCAGGCCTTGTCACACCCCCAACCCTCTTCCAGCTTTCTCCCCCTTTTACAATCAGTCTGAAGAAAGGTCTCGACCGAAAACGTGGGCCAGGCAGCATCCTGAGATATTGCCAGATCCACCATTATTCAGCACTTTGTCTCTTTTTTGTAAATCAGTATCTGCAGTTCTTCATGTCTACAATATATTGGATGGTGACCCTTCCACGTCAGACCCCGGCAGAGTTTGCAACACTCGTGTCCGTGTTAATGTCTACACAGCAGAGACAGTTCTACAGGGAGCTTGGGGGAGAGATGAAGAGCACAGGGTGACCAGGTTACAGAACAAGATGGTGTGAACACATTAACCTGGAATCACAGGAGGACTGACATCTTCATGGGGTGGGTTTTACATAATTATGAGCTGGTCTGGCATCTTAGTGACTCCCCCGTGGGAATGCTGAACGTGTCCTCACCCTCTCGCTCACCCTCATACAGAGCCAGCATGTTGCAAACATCAGCCCTACCCCACTCTCTGTCACACATCAGCTGCCTCCTACCTCTCTTTGCATCCAATCCCGACCTTCACTTCATTCCCATTATTCCCACCATCCCTCTCCCATTCACACCCATTGATTCCCAGCCCTTCCCTCTTCCTGGGTTCTGCTCCTAGCTGAATGCTGATCTGAAGCCCGAGTCTGGAGCAGCTGGAATCATTTCAATCTGAAGAAAAGTTCTGACCCAAAACGTCACTTATTAATGTTCCCCAGTAATGCCCCACTGAGTTACTCTTACTAAACATATTAGAATTCATTCTTTCAGTATTGTGTATCTGTCAAACAGAGATGAACAGGCAGCTGCTCCACAGGGAGACTTTCTGGAAGCTTCTCCCTGAACACTGAAGCATTTTGTACAAATGAGATTTTGGACACAAACTACAATTCTTTACGGGGTGCACACATGATATTATAATAAGCACCAATGGTACAAGTGTATGTTCAATATCTAATATGAGGTATTGACACTCACCCACAGTAACATTAAAATTGGCTTTACTTGTATGAACGATTTTTCCATTTTCCTGCACTTCACACACATACAGCTTCCCATCCTCCACTGTAACATGTCGAACCATCAGATAGACCGTGTTATTCAGGCGGATCTGATCAGTGTTGCTCCTGTTCTGCTGGGATGAGTCCATTGGTCTCCAGTGAAGACTGACTGTATCTGACAGTCTGGAGATGGTGCAGCTGAGTGTGACGTCACTGCCCAGCAGAGGGCGCTGTGGACTTGCCTCAACTGTGAAAAACAGATCAATGAGATTCAGAGTGAGTAGTGGTGTGGACAGTCCAATGACTGGGCTCAATCTCACCTCAACTGATAACGTAGACATAAAGACTGAAGAACAACTTCTTTCCCAGTGATTTCCTAGTGATTTCAGACTCTTGACATCACCTTCACTCGCACTTCCTGGTGGTGCTGTCACATGTTCTTGCAGTTATTGTACCTTAGTTTTATTTTGCGTTCATTCAGACAGCTCTGAAAACTCTGCACTGTTCTGCTGTGTTGCATTTATTGTGTTTATAATTTTATCCATCATTAACTTTTACTCAATGAGCTTCATGTGAACAAAAATGTATTTTCATCCTGGTGTTTATGACAATAAACTCATCTGAACCAGTATCGGTCTACACAGTTACGTTGTTGCTGTTCAATACATTTATTCAAATATTAAAGTAATATTTACAAGACAATAAAACACAACACAACCCACCACCATAATACAAGCCAAACAATAAACTATTATACAACTATCTTACAGTCCTTGTCAAGGATGCATTCAACCCCCCGCGGTGCCCAACGGTCCCGGAATTCCCCCAGAGTTCATAGTCCCTCTCCAAAACCACCCGGGCACGGACGTAACCCCGGAAAAGCGGCAGGCAGCTGGCTCGGGCAGAGCCCTCATCCACCTGGCGCCATGACTCGCAGGTGGCCAGCTTGGCCAGGCCTATGAGAGAAGGTAAAAACTGGCTTTGCGGGGCTGGGAAACTATATGGTTGGAGGCTGTGGAAGGCAGACAGCCAGAAGTGATGAAATTAGTGATGGTGTTAGCGGTGCTGGTCCACACCCTCAAAAACTTCTCCTTTGACTCATTTCACTTCCTCCATGTTCCAGGCGTAGCAATGGGCACCCGCATTGGCCCCAGCTATGACTCCCTATTGGTTCGGTATGTTGAACAATCTCTGTTTCAGGCGTACACTGGCCATATCCCCAAACTCTATCTTCATTACATTGATGCTGCATCGTTGCTAACTCATGCACCCATGCAGAACTCATGGAACATCCACTTCACCACCAATTTTCATCCTGCTTTCACATTTTCTTGGACCATCTCTGACACCTCCCTTCCCTTTCTTGATATCACAGTCTCCATCACAAGAAATACACTATTGACTGACATCAATTACAAACCCACTGACTCCCACAACTATCTCAACTACACTTTTTCCCACCCTGCTTCCTGCAAAGACTCTATCCCCTACTTTCAATTCTTCCTTTTACGCCGCATCTGCACTCTAGATGAGGTGTTCCATACCACAACATACGAGATGTCCTCATTCTTTAGGCAACGGGGTTCCCCTCTCCCATCATTCATGAGGCCCTCACTCTTGTCTCCTCGGTACTCCACAGCTCTGCCCTTGCGTCCTCTCCACCCTAGTCACAACAGAGACAGAGTCCCCCTAGTCCCATCAGCAGTTGTACACAACATATAATCCTCCTAAATTTTGCCACCACCAACGGGATCCCACCACTAGCCACATTTCCCCATCTCCAACCCTTCCCACCTTCCGCAGAGACCGTTCCCTCCGCAACTCCCTGGTTAACTCATTCCTTCCCACCCAAACCACCCACTCCCCAGATACCTTCCCCTGCAACCGCCGAAGATGCAACACCTGTCACTATACCTCCTCCCTTGGCTCTGTCCAGGGACCCCGAAAGCTATTTCAGGTGAGGCAGAGGTTTTCTTGCACCTCCTCCAACCTAATCTACTGTATTCGTTGTTCAAGATTTGGACTCTTTTACATCGGCGAGACCAAAGGCAGACTGGTCGATTGTTTCACGGAACACCATCGTTCAGCCCACGTGAACCAACATGATCTCCCAGTTGCTGGACACTTCAATTGACCTACCCATTCCTACACAGACCTTTCTGTCCTCGTTCTCCTTCATTGTCAGAGTGAGGCTAAATGCAAATTGGAGGAACAGCATCTCATATTTCACTGGGGCAGCTTACAGCCCTGTGGTATGAATATTGATTTCTCTCACTTCAGGTAGCCCCTGCATTCCCTCGCTCTCCATCCCTCCCCCACCCTATTCACACTAGCTTCTCATTTTCACGCTACAAACAGCCTGTTTCTTTTATCATCGTCACTTTTGTGTATATCTTTCATTCATTGTTCTTTATCTCTCCACATCACTGTCTATATCTCTCGTTTCCCTTATTCCTAACCAGTCTGAAGAAGAAGGATCTCAACCCGAAACGTCACCCATTCCTTCTCTCCAGAGATGCTGCCTGTCCTGTTGAGTTCCTCCAGACACTTGTTGTGTCTATTGCCAGTGCTGTGGCTTGTTGGTCACTGTTTAAATAAGGACATTTCTTTTTGTAGCAAGGGAAGATTGTAATCTAAGTTGTATTGTATTGCATTTATTTTTGTACGGTTTATTATAATAATAATAATACTATACAATATATTATTTCTATTGAAGTCATTATATGGCTACTAATGATATTATAATTATTTCTATTGTTGTCATAATAAGGCTACGAATTATATTATAATTATTGTATCAGATATTTATAAGTTAATCTTATGAGTTAGTCTTTTGGTTCCTACTGTTGTATTGGGGAATTAATTTGTGGAGCGTATAAAAGTCCCCTGGTGGACATGTTGAGTTACCTGCTACTGCGATTGTCTGTGATCAAAGAAAAGTGAAGAAACTAAAGGGCCTGTCCCACTTACGTGTCCTTGGCACGCAAATTACGCGACCTCATGGTCACGTTGAGCCGTGACGGTCCCACGAGGGTCGCGCACGATTTAATGCGTACACACTACCGTCTGGAGCGCGTGACGTCATTTGAAGATGGACACAAAGTAACTCTGTGGGAATGGCAGCAACTCTGGAGAGAAGGAATGGGTGACGTTTCGTGTCGAGGCTCTTCTTCAATCTGAAAAGAAGGCTCTTGACCCGAAACGTCACCCATTGCTCCTCTCCAGAGATGCTGCCGGTCCCGCTGAGTTACTCCTGCATTTTGTGTCTACCTTCAATTTTCTTGGCCCCGCTCTGGGAGTAGAAGTGGGGGCGGAACCGGACTGCAACGTCCGTGAGCCCCAGGCCGAGCTCGGCGATCGTTTGCCTGCTTCTGCTGCTGTTGCAGGTGAGAAATTGCGTCGCGCCAGCGTCTTGGGCCGGTCCCACTTTGGCCGTCAGTTATGCGACAGGCCGTTGGTGCGCAAAGATTTTGCTCGCTACAGAAATTTCGGGGCCCCGCGCGATGTCACGCACAACTACATACCCCTCCTCTCAGTGGGACCGGCCCCACGTGGCCATAGGATGCCCGTGCGCCTCAACACGACCACGAGGTCGCGTAATTTGCGTGACAATGTTACGTAAGGGGGACAGGCCCTTAACTGTAGCCCAATTATTACCCACAGCCCAGAGTGACTGGAGTATTAACATCAAAACATAGATTTACATGTGACTTTACATACAGAGAAACACATTATTGATCCGTGTCTCGCCCACTCACCTTTGATCCCAAATATTTCATATTGTTTCAGGATTTGCTTCCTCGGTTGTGTTTTAGACAAAGTGAAGAATCCCGCCCATTTAAATGCGTTGTTTTTTATTGTCAGATTACAAGTACTGGCATCCACATCCACCTCCTGGTTCTTGTCACTCTCTCTCCAGCCATCGCCCCACTGGATGGTCCAATGCTTGTCCGCTCTGCTGCCAGTTAACACTGTCTGGATTCCATGCCCTGAGTGTGGTTTCCATTCCCAAACAACAACGTCACTCCCAGGATTGTCCGGTCCTTTTAACGTAATGTTGCCTCCATTATCCAAGAAATAAACCAGATTTCTGATTTCTGTTGGAAAGAGGAGCAATGAAGGAATTTAGAGGGGGGGGGGGGGGGGGGGGGGGGGGTTGGGAGGGGTGGGGTGGGGGGGGGGGGGGGGCGGGGGGGGTGAGAGGGGGGGGGGGGTGGGGGGGGGGGGGGGGGGTTACCGGGGACGGTCCAGTGACGGTTATGCAGCGCTTGCAGTTTGGCAGCGTTTGTGGTTGCGGGGACACGGGTCCGATCCTGACTGGAAACGAGACGCAGTTCTCCGGATGAGAGCCGGTCCAGTCTCCCCCCCCTCCCCCGGCCTGGGCTCCCCCTTGCCCGGTCTTTATTATTCTGAAATAAAGTTTATTTTTGAATATTAAAAAATGTGAGGTTTGAAGGGTGCAAGGATTCTGCATTTCCCCATATCACATTCAGGACCTGATGCAAAATTCAGAGAAATGGTCAAGGCTGCATGAAGAGCTGTCTTGCCATTTAACCACAATGATTCGTCTATTCTCAGCTCTGGGCTGACTCGCTTCCTATTTTTTATCTCAACTAAATTTCACAATGTGTAAATAAATATCAGAATTGTGAAGGACAAAGATAACATCAAACTATCCCAAACCTATTGAAACATGCAAAAGAGAACCAGGGGTTCTCCCGCCCGGTCTCCCCCCCACCCATCCACCCCACCCCCGGTCTCTCCCCCACCCCGATCTCTCGAGGGGCGCTGAGCTGATTTGTGTAAACAGGGCTTCATTTCCTCTGTGGTTTCGATAGTACTATAGTAAGGAAATACTGTTTTAAAACTATTAATTTGTTGCATTTATTTTTCCTTTGTAAAAAGCTGCGATATTTTTCTCGTTTTTATTGGTTCATGCCTCCATGAGTGAGCGAGATCGCCAAGATAAATGATACGCATTTTTTTTTTCTTGAGGGTGGGGGGAGTGAAATTAAATGTTTGATTTCTATAACTTTCAATAGACTTTAAGGAGTTCTTTGGACTGATTTAAATTGCTGTAGCTACAGCAAGAGCTACAAGTACAGCTTTTCGTCCCATATTTTTTAACCCCCTCTCTGCTAAGAAAATCTTCAAAGCTTCGACTTTCCATGACATAAAATCTTCCAGCTTCATATCTTGGAACTTTGAATCAACCATGACAAAAGACAAAAAATCGGACCAAAAGTATACTCATTGTATCTATAACGCTGAGATCTATTTACTGTTATAGCTTACTAACTTTGACAAATCCCATGATTCCTTGCGTTATTCAGAATACAGAACTCACTTATTGTTTGAGGCAGCACGACGGAACTGTGCGGGAGCGTGAAGTGAAGATATTGCGGGTGATTCTTGGGCAGCGACCTGTGCAACAAGCTCACAGGTGGGAATATCTCCCTGAGGGGAGGCAGTTGATGCGAGGGGCTCAGGAATGGAGCTCCAAAAAGGATGGCATGGATTTGTGAGCAGCAGCACATTCAGGGATGTGGAGAGGAAAGTGAGATTGACAAAAGGGTGCGGGTTTACACGGACAATGATAAAGTACAGCAAGGTGATTGTGACCGGTGAAGTGAAAGCACTTACTCTGTGTGGAAACAGATCGAAGCAGGAAAACAAAGACACCGAACATCAAACCATCTGGAAAACCGCTGCAGAGAAACTTCGGCCTCATTTCGTGGATTCCCTGTGAGAAATAACGTGCAGTTTTAGACTGAGCTTATCTGAGACACATATCTTCAGCACATTTGGGCTACAAGTTGATCGGACACTGAAGGTGGCAGCACAAGTAGATAGGGTGGAGTATGCTTGCCTTCAATGCTAAGGCCATTGAACATCAGAGTCAGGAGGTCATGATGCAGCTCTATAGGACTGGTAAAGGAAAAAAGCAGTTGAACATTTCTCATTTTTAATGTTTCCATTAAATGTGGACACTTTCATGCCATCCTGAATTATCCTTCAACTGACCCAATTGTGAGCCACTTCACAGTCACCCACGTTATTGTGCCCCGTGGTCATGTACAGCACACACTGTATAAGGATCGCAGGTTGTCTCTCCTTGAGGACGCTGGTGATACAGAGACAGGAATCTGTTTACTTGTTTCTATAGACAAATCTTCAAATGCATTATTTTTGTTCTGGTGCTGCCCACTGTGGGTCAAAGTCTAGATTATGAGGACAGGAACATTGCCCCATGTCCCATACACTGTTACTGTGCTGAGGAATAAAACAACGATATGACAAAGAGAGGTCCATCTAGGAATGAGGCTGATTGACCCATTCCAGACTGCAGTATAACGTGCTGAGGGACGCACTGAAGCTTTGTACAAACAACTTATAGACTCTGTTAGGGAGGATCACTGTCTTGGGTCCTTCCCCTGCTGGTCATTGGAGAACTGGTGGGTCACCCATACAAGGGAAGGGATATCACCCCAGGAGTGGCAAATAACAGTCAATGGCGTATTGTGTAAATATGGGTGCAAACACTACTGAGTGTGACACTATTGAATGTATAGACACCAAGAGTGTGTTAGTTTTGTATAGAAATGTGGAACTGCAGATGCTGGTTTACCAAAGAAATACATAAAATACTGGAGTAACTCAGTGTCAGGCAGCACTCCTGGAGGACAAGGATAGTTTCAAGTCGGGACCCTTCAGACTAGTTTCGTATATATGTTTTATTCTGAAATAAAGTTTATTTTTGAATATAAAAAAATGTGAGGTTTTAAGGGTGCAAGGATTCTGCATTTCCCCATATCACATTCAGGACCTGATGCAAAATTCAGAGCAATGGTTAGGCTGCATGAAGAGCTGCCTTGCAATTTAACCACAATGATTCGTCTATTCTGAGCTCTGGGCTGTTTTGCTTCCTGTTTTTTATCTCGACTAAATTGCACAATAAACATCAGAAGTGTGAAGGACAAAGAAAACATCAAACCATCCCCAAACGTATTGAAACAAGCAAAAGAGAATCAGGGGTGGATTATTTGTCACTTTGAGCCTGTTTAATCATTCAAAACAATATCATATTCCAATTCTCTCCCGATAAATTTTGATGCATTTTATGTCAAATAAATCTATCCCCTACTTAACAAGATTCAGTGACCTGCCATCCACCATTTTCTGTGGGGTGAATTTAAATGGCTCGGCATTTTCACAATGAAGACATTTCTCAGCCCTAAATGTCTCACCCCTTATCTTGAGTCCAAAACCCCTTGTTCCAGATCGTACAGTCACTGGAAATATCCTTACGTATCGAGTCTGTCTAGCTCTGTCTAGCTCTGCTTTGAATTTTGTTTAGTTTAGAGAGGTCCTGTTAAGTCTTCCAAACTCCAGTAACTACTGGCTCAGTTAGCTCCTCCTCTCCTTACACATTAGTCCTGCCATTCCAGGAATCAGTCTAGTCAGCCTTGGCTGTATTCCCTTTGTGGCTGAAAAACCCTTTCTCTGGTAAGGAGAGCACAAAGACATGTCTGGAGAGACATGGGCCAGGTGCAGCCAATTGTGATGGGGTCAGTTGGACATGTTGGTTAGCATGTGTGTGTTGGGTCAATGTGTCTATTTCCATGCTGTACAGCTCTATGACTCTCTGCTGCAATATCTGTGTATATTTGACAAGTAACTCGACTGGCTGAGATCGTCTGGAAACCTCTTTGCATCCTCTTTGCTTCTATTTATTCTCAGTTTCATGTCATCAAACTTAGAAACATTAAATTTGTTTCCTTGTCAATACCATTGATGAACATTGAAAATAATGGACTCGACTTCCGGTGGCTGCTATGAAGCAGTGAAGGCAGCTGCACTGAGCTCTCCTCCAGACAAATCGTGTTTAAAGTCGACTCCCATGCCAGGATCGAGTTAAAAATTCTTATCAGGTTTGCTGAACGTCGAGGGTACTGACTCCATCAAACGGTACTGGTGGATTTGGGATTTTAAACGATCTTATCGTAAAAACTGGATGAGAAAGAGAAGAGGTCAGAGAGGACCCAAGAAGACTACAATCAGTTTCCAGCTCCAAAAAGCTCTGGATGAGCTTGAAACCACCCCTGAACCCACTTTTGAAAGTTTGGAAGAGGAGCTGGAACCTCAACAACCTACAAGCGATATGGCTGCGAGAAGTGATACAAAGGAGAAAGAAATGAAAAGCTGGGAAGAAACGGTAAGAGCTAATATTCTTAAAGACATTACTAAAGATCTTCAGAAGCAATTTGCCAAAATGAATTCTACAATTCAGAACAACTTCTCCACTATGGAGGGCAATCTTTCTAAGAAAATAGCTGCGGCGAAGTAAAAGAGCTTTATGTAGCCCTGAACCAGCAGTTTAAAGATTTGGAGTCCAGGACTGCGAAGGAATTGGAAAGTATGCAGAGAGATTATAACAATAAACATGACACCCTGTTGAAGCAATTAACAGACACGGAAAAATTGATGGAAGAGATGGAGGGTGAAATGGAACAGATGAGCCAAGAAATAACAGGTCTGAAAAAACAACACGATACGAATTGGGAGCTAACGAATAAACTGAATGAGAAATGTCAAGATTTAGAGGCCAGGTCAAGGAGGCAAAATCTGAGAATAGTAGGAGTTAAAGAGGGTGCTGAACACGGCCTTCAAATGCGTGATTTTATTACTAATCTACTTAAAGATGTTTTCAAACTTCCAGAAAAACCAAAGATAGATCTGGCTCATCGAGTGGGTCGCTTCCAAAAACATGATAATGCTACACCAAGGCAAATTATTGTAAAGTTCCTAGATATTTCAACTGTGGAAACTCTATTAAAGAAGATAACCTGTGGAGAAAATCTTACATTCGCTGATAATATCGTAAGATTCTACAGGGATTATCCTCGGGAAATTCTGGCAAAAAGACGCGAGTTTAAAAGGGCAAGCAGTATTTTATATGGACATTCTGAAGTTCGTTATGGCATGATCTATCCAGCGAAAATGCTAATTACGTTTAAGGGCAAGCAACACTCATTCACGGACCCGGACTCTGCTTGCAAATACGCCCAGGAGATTTTAAACAAAATTCAAGGAGGAACAGATTAATAGCCATTTTATCTGTGGAACTTTGTTTTTTCTGTTTCAATTAAGACACTAGAACGCTTCAGACGGTTACCAGACAGGCTTATCTGGCAAGAATGTGTTGTTCAATAACATAGGCCAAATTAAACTCCTGAACTGAAAGCACATATGAAAGCTCAAGGTCGCAAGCTCGTCACCAAACCCTTCAGCAGGGAGAACTATGAGACCGTCTCCTTTTGAAATGGCCATGATATGAGGCATCTGTTCCACACTATATGTCCTATTATTTACACATATAACTAACTAACTAATTAACCAATTACGCGCAATAAACTCATCCAACATTAAAGGCATAATGTTCTATACTAACACGACTAACTATATAGCAGGAAGGATGGGGGAGGTTAGACATATATTTTAAATACTAAATACTAATTATGAATTAACTAACATACAGGTAAATGAAAAGTGTAATTATTGACGAGGTACTTTAACCCATAATTACTTTTATTTTAATCCAAATCTTCTACCCTCCCTTTTATTTTATTCTATTTTAAACTGTTCAGCGATTAATTGATCTGATATGATAATTTGGGTAACAATTAGAGGGAACCGACTAACGTTGGGTCAAATTCTAATAGGGGGATAAGGCCCAGTGCATAATCTCATCGACAGAGGTCAATTTAAAAACAAATCTAGCTACCTTAGGTGGCTTTTTTGTAATTTATCGCTTTTTTGATAAATTACATTCACTTTTTTTGTTTATTCACAATTATGTGTTGTAAGACTTAATAATTTTTATGTACACTTTATTTTATGTTTTTCTCTTTCCCTTAATTATGTTTAATAGTGTCAGGAGATGTAAAACTACTGTAGAAATTATGAAGGACAACTCTGGATTCGGGATTCCGAGGTACTTGGCTGCATCACATGAATCATACAGTCTGGTAATAATAGCCAATGCAAGATAATAGTTGAATAAATGTTGGAGGTCTCACCTTCTGTAGTTGGAACATCATAGGTGCGAATGAGCCAATTAAGAGGGGTAAAATTCTGGCACAATTAAAATCATTAAATATGGATATTGCTTTCCTACAAGAGACACACTTGAAACAACAAACTCAGATCAGATTAAGGGCAAATTGGATAGGTCAAACCTATTACTCCTCATTCACCTCTAAAGCAAGAGGCACGGCCATTATAATTCGGAAGGGTATACCTTTTAAATTAAAGAAATCCATATCTGATAAAGAGGGAAGATATGTTATAGTCACGGGAGAAATTTACAATACACCATTAACTATGATAAATATTTACGCGCCTAATTTTGATAACCCACAATTTTTTAGGAAAATAATAGATTTAATCGCAGAGCATAATTTTCAAAATATAATAATGGGGGGAGATTTCAACTGTGTTATAGACCCATACTTAGTTAAATCAATAAAGCTAGGGAAGCGTCTTGTTAAAACTAAGACCTGTGAATTTTTAAATACTTATATAAAAAATAATAACATAGCTGATGTTTGGAGAATAGCAAATCCAAGTGGTATGGAATACTCATTTTATTCATCAGTTCACAAAACTTATTCGCAAATTGACTATTTCTTATTGGACACAAAATTAATCCCGTATACGAATAAACCATCATATCATAATAGTATTATTTCTGATCATTCACCATTGACTTTTATACTTAAAATTGAGGGAATGCCGAGTATAAAACCTTTTTGGAGATTCAATGCACACATATTAAATAACCCGCAGGGTTATGAGTATATAAAAGAACAAACAAAACTTTTTTTCGAAATAAATGACACGCCGGGTATTTCTGCACCGCTATTATGGGAAACCTTCAAGGCATATATTCGCGGTGTCATAATCTCTTACCAAAGTTTTCAAAATAAGGAAAATAAAAGAGAACTTCAGCGGATAGAACAGAAAATAAAATTACTAGAACTGGACAATGCAACTGACCCAACCATAAATAAACATAATAAGATAACTTTATTGAAATATAAAGTCAATAGAATACTATCGGCTAGAGTAATAAGATTATTCCAAATTACAAAACAAGCACACTTCGAATTTGGGGATAAGCCACATAAACTACTTGCGAGGCAACTGAAGCAACGAGAAAAGGAAAAAACTATTACTAAAATTAAATCGGATAAGGGTGAGTTTCTAACATTGCCTAAGGATATTAATAAGAGGTTTGCCCAATTTTATCATAATTTATATACATCTAAAATAAATACAGATGTAAGTAAAATTACAAATTTTTTAGATAATTGCAAGCTCCCAAAATTGGATAGTTTAGAACAAGAGCAATTAGGAGCACGGATTACTAGTGAAGAAATAAAACAAATAATAAACTCACTGAAAAATGGGAAGACCCCAGGACCAGACGGTTTTAGTAATGAATTTTATAAAAGATTTCAGGAGTCAATTGTACCAAGATTATTCAATTTATACACGCAGGCTTATACTGAAAATAAACTACCAGAAACCCTAGCAGAAGCAACAATAACGCTTATACCAAAAAAAGATAAAGATTTAGATGAACCGGGTTCTTATAGAGCTATTTCACTTCTAAATACGGATCAGAAAATTTTAGCAAAGATTCTAGCTAGAAGGCTAAATAATTATATTAACAATTTAATAAATACGGATCAAACGGGATTTATACCCAAAAGACAATCATTTAATAATTTGAGGAGGCTTTTCAATATAATGTACTCTCATAATGAGGACAATGAAGATATTTCAGTTGTCACGCTGGATGCAGAGAAGGCATTTGATCAAGTAGAATGGCAGTATTTATACAAGGTACTCCAAAAATTTAATATGGGAGAGAATTTTATTAGATGGGTTAAACTACTTTACGATAGACCTACGGCAAGAATATTAACTAACAATACGCTATCTCCAAAATTTTACTTATCAAGGGGTAATAGGCAAGGGTGTGCCTTATCACCATTGCTATTTGCCTTATGATAGAACCGCTGGCCGAAAAGATTAGAAATCACCCGAATATTCACGGATATAACACTAAGGACTCAAAGAATAAAATTTCATTATATGCTGATGATATCCTTTTATATATTACTAATACACAAACGAGTATACCCACCTTATTAACACTAATTGAGGAATTCGGCTCTTTTTCAGGATATAGAATAAATTGGAATAAAAGCGAATTTATGTCTTTAAAACCACAGGATTCGAGACACTTACTAAAATTCCCCTTCAAAATTGCAACAGAAAAATTCAAGTATCTGGGTATTCAAATTACGAGAAGACACAAATCATTATTTAGTGCCAATTTTATACCACTATTAAATAAACTGAATGATACGATTAAAATTTGGAAAACGCTTCCGCTCTCATTGTTAGGTAGAATTAACGCTATAAAAATGACTTTCTTACCACAATTAATATATTTGTTTCAAGCTATCCCAATATATATTCCAAAATATTTTTTCAAAAAACTAGATTCCACTATCACTAATTTTATATGGGACTACAGAACACATAGAATTCAACGAAAGCATTTGTGCAAATCTAAAGAAGTTGGGGGTTTATCATTACCTAACTTTATGTATTACTACTGGGCAGTGCATATTAAGAACATAATGTACTGGCTGGATAGTTCCACTCAGCAGTTGGAGTGGATAAGAATGGAGAAAGAGGAGTGCTATCCGCACGATATAGGAACGATCCTGCTCTCACCGATAAAATTGAATAGTATAATATATAAGAAGAACCCAATTATTCACAATATAATAAGAATTTGGAAACAAATAAAAATATCCTTGAAATTAAATAATTTATCAGTACTAACCCCACTATTGAACAACCCCGCATTCAAACCTTCTCTCATCGACAACACATATCAACAATGGGATAGACTGGGGATTAGGAAAGTAGGGGATATGTATGAATTGGGCATCCTAAAGACGTCTCCTCTCTGTTTCCTGTCTGCCAAATACATTTCAATTCAAACCCGTTGCCTAATGCACATATTTTAACATTCAAAGACCTTCCGAAAATTCAACACATCCACTTGTTCTCCCTGAAACAAACAAAAACTATTTGCTGGGCGGATTCAGTGGGTCAGGCAGCGTTCATCGAGGAAAATGTGCAGGTGACCCTGTATCGTGGCCCTTCTTTATTTGCGAATGATCATCTGTCCATTTACTTCCACAGATGATTCCTGATCCACAAATTCCCTCCAGCAGTTTGCTCTTTGCTCGTGTTTCCAGCATCTGCAAACTCTTCGGTCGCCACATCTTCTCCCTTATCTATTCTACATGGTACATCACAATGATCTCCAATAGATTTGTTTGCCATGATTTCGCTTACATAAATTCAAAAAGACATTGTCTTATCGCATAAATTATTGTTAAATATCCAAACACTGTTTTGGAACCCGGAAACACCAAACCAGGTTGGAAATTGAAATATTTTCATCCAGCAGGTATCAAACAGGAAATGTAATATGTCGAAAAGAATAAAGAGCAATCATTTAGTTGAAACACGGCTATTTTAATTTTTAATCAGTAGGAAGTAGCAAAAATATGAAAACAACACAATTTTTGGTTAACACCAACAATGCAAATGGAGAAGACATTTAAAAATAAAATTTGAAGAAGTACATCAATTTTGCAAACTCCATTTTCAATCATTTAATCCTGTCCAATTAAACCACTTTAAAGCAATGAAGAATAATGTCTGAAGTTTACTGACCTTCTGCAGGGGGACTTGTGTTGAATTCCAGAGAAGCAGCAACGTGGCTTTGAGCCCAGCACAGGACAAGCTGAGGTTCCCTCACTCTGCATAGTAACTGACGCTGCCTCTTGTCAAACTAAATGGCACTCCCCCGCCTGCTCAGGTTTCCTGCACCACTGGTGTTGATCCAAAATGGGTTAAAATATAGAATTATACAACGAATAAAGATAGGGATGCTCAAAATGGGAATGTTTTGAGATCAAAGAGATTTCACACCTGGAATTGAACGCACATGTGGTTTTGATCATATCTGATGGATTTCTAATGGGAGAGCTCCAGGTGCTTTGCTGCATTCTGCTGGGTGTGTGAAGTAATGAGCAGCTGAGAGAGAGTACAAGCAGTCCAGGAAGGTCCTGCCACAGTGATGAAAAACTCACACTGCCACATCCATAAGGGGTTGTGTTCATTAACATGCTGGCGATTCCATCACACCCATTGGGACAAACTGAACCATTTCCAGAGAGGATTGGGGACACTGTGTGGGAGCACCTTCAACAAAAGGATTGTAGAACATCAAGAAGGCAACTCACCATCACCTTTTCCAAGGCAGTTAGCGATGGATGATAAAATATTAATTATCTGCCACAATTTATCCCAATCACCGACAATGACACTTGAGCTGCTCTGTCTGTTAGTTACTATCCTTATAATAAATGCATCCTCAGCACACATGCCCCATGATCTGTTCTCAAAGTATTTTTAAAAACGACATAAATAAAATTATATGGAATTACTTTTTCTGAAAATATAAAGGGGAAATAGAGAAGTTGTTTCTGAAGATAGCATCAGCGTAAAAGAGGAAGGATCTGTGTTAAGCCCTGTTTACACTTATAACCATATAACCATATAACAATTACAGCACGGAAACAGGCCATCTCGGCCCTACAAGTCCGTGCCGAACAACTATCTGCAAAACTCTGCTGCAAAACTCAGCAAGTGCCCCACAGATACATTTGCACTAGATAAGACAGGGGGTAATCCCAGTGTTTAAAATGTGAGTTTGACGGACAGTGTGGGTTGGAGGGGGAGATGAGATGAATTACGAAGAGAAAGATTCAGGAGCTGGGGGAAAAATATCAAAACAGAGGGTGAAGCAGCAATAAAAATGAATTGTATTTCTCTGCAGAATTCACACAATATGGGGGAAATGAGTTGTTAACCCGGATTAATTAGATTTATTGTCACGATTAGGACGACACTAACTCCTGAGCAGATGATGAGCTGCACTTGTGATTCCCTCCAACATTTTTGCTTATAAATCAATGTTTTTGGATGTGGGCCTCAGTGCTCAGGCTTCCATTTTTAACCCATGAGGATGGGTACATCCTTATTTCACCACTGAGGTGTTTAGTAAATGATGTAAATGATAGGAGTAGGCCCCACAAATAACGAAGGACCAGCAATGTATTTCCAAGTTATGATGGTGATTAACTGGGTCAACTTGTGCCACTCCGCTAATTTGACCAAGCAATTCTGGGCCATGGGCATGGATTGTGCTTGCATATTGTAGATATATTTTCTAGCACCGATGCAGTCATCAATGTAATGGGGATAGAGTCCGGGGATAGGGCCAGTGTACACCTGGAACCCAATGTATCTCTCGTGTCTATATCTCTCAGCTGTGGAGATCTTGGTCCTACTCTGTGAGCTTAGGCTTGGAGAACACCAAATGACATAGGGAAAAATTTGTGATTGTGAAAATGTTTGCTGGAGGTTCTACATTGAGTGAAATTGAGAACTCAGGAGAAAATGCCTCTCAATATTGAACTTATTGTGAAAAAATGTAGTAGCTTGATTATCACATGCAGCTCATTGGTGACCTCCTAAGTCCAACCTCCACCACGATCTGATGCAATTGAATATAGGTTTGAACTATCGGACCAGCTACAGCATGAACAGGCAAGAATGTTGACCGTTCACTTAATTACAAAACAACAGATTCTGTGATTGGCTATTATCATAGACATTTCAAGCCTCACACAGTCATTCACTTGAACATGTGTTACAAGAAACAATTCTAACTTTAGTTGTGAATAGCATTAATTATAATTGTCTTTCCCCAGGCTGGTTAGCACTCAGCGAAAGCTTTTTTCTTTACCTCAGATACGTGCCACTGAACTAAACTGAATTGAACTGGAAGGGACAGGATTTATTCCCAGAGGTTGTGAAGGTCTTGGTGCAAACTGTACGGTTTGATTTGGAGAACACTGAAAGTTGCAGAAGAAAATGGATGGAAATGAGAATGGTGGCTGGTGGGTTTACCTTGTGTGAAACGCAGGAGATAATTACACTCAATGTTGGAATAACTGAGAAAATACAGCATTTTTATTATCACATCTGCTCGTTTGTGTTCTCCCCAATCCAAAACTTACATTGTTGTAAACTGCCAAACCATCCAAATCACAGTGGAACAGATGTTAGAGCTGCTGCCTCACAGTGCCGGAGACCAGGGTTCAATCCTGGCCTCGGGTGCTCTCTGGGTGGAGATAGCACGCTCCCTGTGGCCACGTGGAATTCCTTCGGGTGCTCTGGTTTCTTACCACATCCCACGAATGAGCGGGTTGTAGGTTACTTGACCTCCATAAATTGCCTGGAGTGTGTAAGGAGTGGACGGGAAAGTGAGATAACAGAACTAGCGTGAACGGGTGATCAGTGGTCGGCGTGGACGGAGGGTTGAAGGACTTGTTTCCATGTTGTATCTCAAAACCAAACTCAATCAGAACCTCACTAAAGATGCAAAAAAAATGACATGTAATCATCATTACAAAACAATAGATTCTTTCACTTCCCATTGCCGTTGACATTTGTTATCCTCCAATAACCTTTAGAAAAACGAGGTTCCATGTGTCAACGCATCCAATGCATGTTTGAGCTCAGTAAATTCCCATTTTGCTTTGCCGATATAAGGTTTTATAAGATGGTTTTTACTCTGACGCAAATGCTTTCAACAGAAGTGATGTCTGAACCCTGAGCAGCAGAGAAAGAGTAAGGTCCTGTAGTTTCATAAGTTAGTTATTGTGTTAGTGTGTTAGTTATTGGGCAGAGTGATAGCCCTGTCCCACGGTACGAGTTCATTCCAAGAATTCTCCCGAGTTTGCCCTGATTCGAACTTGGAGATTTACGGTAATGGCCACTCTTCGGTACTCGGGGTCGCGTGGACATTTTTCATCATGTTGAAAAATCTTCACGAGTCTTCCCGTGCTTACCTGCCGTTAGCGAGTCTTCCCGAGCTTACCTGCCGTTAGCGCTTAGAGACTTCCCCGAGCTCCGACGAACCCGCTACGTTCATTCTCCGTGCTTACCACAAATTTGATTTTTTTAAACTCGGGAGAGCGCTTGGAATGAACTCGTACCGTGGGAAAGGGGTTTGAGATTGGGGAACTCAGTGTGTCGCCATGCTTAGAGCTTTGCTGCACAGTCTCTGGACTCGTTCACCAGTCTCTTCCCACAAAGCAGGCGACCTCACTGCAGTCTCACTACAGGTAAAGGAGTGGTTTAAACAGGGAGCTAGAAACGGAACTCCGTGTTAAATAATTTCTAACGTGTGATATTTCACTCCTACAACTGTTACAGTCTGTTATGCTTTAGATTTTACACAGTCATAGAAACTTAATTAATAATGAAGAGAGACACAAAATGCAGGAGTAACTCAGCGGGACAGGCAGCATCTATGGAGAGAAAGAATGGATGACGTTTCGGGTCAAGTCACTTCTTCAGACCCAGACTTCTTCGACCCGAAACGTCACCAATTCCTTCTTCCCAGAGATGCTGCCTGTCCCGCCAAGTTACTCCCGCTGAGTTACTTTTGTGTCTATATTCGGTATAATGCAGCATCTGCAGTTCCTTCCAACACAAAACGTTATCAATGTATTTTTGGTTCCATTGTTTCCACTAGAAACTTAATGAAGCTAAATAACCAGCATCTGCCATTTTACCCCTTTGGGCTTTCCTATTTGTTGCCTGGTCAATCTAATGTCTCCATGCCAATGAGGATTTTATTTTTCCCATTTCTCCGGCAATCCTCTGGGACTGTTTGAGGATGTTCAACGTCCTCGCCGTTCTGTTCCAGGCTCAATTAATTAATCAACCGATAGCAGTTGAATATGGTCGTGAAATCCCAGATTACAGAAGTAACAATATTCCAGCGACAGAGTACACCAAGCGAATGTATTTTCCCCGTGTAATTGTGTGCGGCCAATTCTAAACTGCCCTGGGTCAGGAGTTTCAAATTGGCTGAACTCAATACAACATTTGCCAACTACCAATTTACTGATCCCTAGTCTAAAACTGCACATTATTTCTAAACAGATAATGCACAAAATGAGGCCTAGTTTTCTCTGCAGCATTTGCCAGTTGGTTTGATGTTCGGTTTCTTTGTATTCCTGCTTCGAGCTGTTTCCACACAGAGTAAGTGCTTTCTCTTCGCCGGTTACAATCACCTTGCATTACGTTATCATTGTCCGTGTAAACCCGCACCCCATTGTCAATCTCGCTTTCCTCTCCACGTCCCTGAATGTGCTGCTGCCTCACAAATCCACGCCATTCCTTGCTGGAGCTTCATTTCTGAGCCCCTCCCATCAGCTCCCTCTCCTTCTCCTGCACTGAAACGGTCCTTATCATGTCAGAAATGGCCTCCTGTGAGCTTGTTGCAGAGTTAAACTCTCCCTCCCCATCCCGCTCAGCCTCTGCAGCCTTTGACACGGTTGTTCACACCATCCTCCACCAACTCCTCCAAGCCAAGTTATTCCAGACAGACATCTCTTCACAAACCGTGTCTTCCTCGCTGGGGTTTCCAAAGAAGATCAAACTGTCTGGAATTAAATTAAGTTTAAAATGGGGTGGGGAAAATGTGTTTTAAATGTTAATACTTCATTGTTCGTATTTGTAACAGGAATAGAAGTCGAACGTATTTCTTGGATAATAGAGACGACATTGTGTTAAACGGACCGGACAATCCTGAGAAAGACACTGTTGTTGTCTGGGAATGGAAACCACACTCAGGAAAATCGAAAAATTAATGACTTTTAGAAGAATGAGGGGCTATTGGATCATAGAGAAGGCCGCTGGCGAGAGTAACGTGGACTTGTACCTGGAAGTGAATGTTAATCCCTTTACCCTTGATCTGGCAATTTATAAACCCACATTTAAATGGGCATATTTTTCACTTTGGCTCAAACAGAACCGAGAAAGGAAATCCTGAAACAATATGAAATATTTGGGATCAAAGGTGAATGGGTGCAATAAGGATCAATAATGTTTAATTTATCTCTGTAAATATTGTCACATAATGATGAGAGATGGCAGGAATTAAAAGACTTATTCCACCCGGTTAGAAGAGAATCTCACAGTAAAACAACTGGGGAAGTGTTTTTTCATTGATTCTGTAATGATCAGCAGGAGTGAAAATAGTTTGATGACTTCACCCTGACATGCAAACGCTCAGCATAGGAGCACCTCAAGGCTGCGTACTCTCTCCTCTACTCTCTCTACACCAACAACTGCACCTCCACAGATACCTCTGTCAAGCTTCTCAAGTTTGCGGATGACACAACCCTGATTGGACTGACCCAGCATGGGGAGGAATCTGTCTACAGACAGGAAATTCCACAACTGGCATCCTGGTGCCATCACAACAACCTAGAGCTCAATGCTCTTAAGACAGTGGAATTGATTGTACACTTTAGGAGACCTCCCCCTCCCCTCACCCCGCTCACCATCAACAACACCACAGTCACATCTGTGGAGTCTTTTTAGTTCCTGGGAACCATCATCTCCAAGGCTCTTAAGTGGGGGACTACCATCGACTCCACAGTCAAAAAGGCACAACAGAGGATGTACTTCCTACAGCAGATGAGGAAGCACAATCTGCCACAGACGATGATGGTCCAATTTTACACGGCCATCATAGAGCCTGTTCTCACCTTCTCCATCATGGACTGGTTTGGCTCAGTCACCAAGCACGACACCTGGAGGCTGCAGCGAATCATCCGATCAGCAGAGAAGGTTATTGGCTGCAATCTTCCCTCCATTGATGAACTGTACACTGCAAGGGCAAGGAAGCGGGCGGGCAAGATCATCTCTGACCCCTCACAAACTCTTTGAATCACTTCCCTCTGGATGGCGACTCTGGATTGTCAAAGCTGCCACAGCCAGACATAAAAACAGTATTTATCCACGAGTAGTTGCTCTACTCAACAACCAAAAATCTGTAGCCTCCCTTTGATCTGGTATTTTGCTGGTTCACATGCTTAATCAATGGTGTTTTAACATTAATGTTTTATTATTATTAATGTTTAGTGTTTTCTGAGTCATTCGTAACTGTCACTATGTCATGTTGTTACTTGTGGGTGGAGCACCAAGGCAAATTCCTTGTATGTGAATACTTGAACAATAAACTTACTTACTTACTTACTGACTTACTTATACCATGGTCTTCTCGTCGGCACACAGTAAGGTGATCGTGGCAAGGTGGAATGAAACCAATGTCTCTGTGCAGTGGCTCCGGGATGACTCCGGGGTTTGTGAATATTTGAAACAGAGCATGTGTAAATACAACAACGCCTGAATGTTGCCGGTTCCAACAGCTGCCCCACGGTGAACAGCCGGCATTTCACTGCGTCAATGTGACCAACCACGCGTGTCAGGAGTCTGAGAGCACTGGGGGAGAAGTTGTTCTAACTTTCAGCCAGGCTGTCAGCTTTAAGCCCGGTTATTAGATGAACCATGAGATCCGCACTCTTCTGAAGTCTAGATCCCAGGCATTCAGGTCTGGAGATGCAGAGGTCTACAAGAAGTCCAGATACGACCTTGGTATGGCCATCAAAAAGGCCAAAAGGGACTTCTGCTCCAAGCTGGAGGATGAGACAGATGACAGGGCGTGACAGGTCAACTGTGACAGGGCTTGAATGCAATCACCTCTTACAAGGCAAAATCAGGAAGCAACTCAAATGTCAGTGAATCATCACTCCCTGACGAGCTCAATGCATTTTACGCATGCTTTGATAGGGAGAACACTGATGCGCCTTCCCGAGCCCCCATTTGCCGTGCTGGTATTTTGGTCACAGTCACAGAGGCCAACGTCAGAATATCCTTCAGAGGGGTGAACCCTCGGAAAGCGCCTGGACCTGATGGTATACCCGGGCATGTTTTAAAAACCTGTGCGGACCAACTGGCTGTAGATTTTACGGACATTTTCAACAGTAGAGAGCATGCTGACCGGTTGCATCGTTGCTTGGTTCGGCAACTTGAACTTCCAGGAGCAGGAAAAGGCTGCAAAAAGTTGTGAACACTGCCCAGTCCATCATCGTGTCTGACCTCCCTACCATCGAGGGGATCTATCGTAGTCGCTGACTCAAAAAGGCTGCCAGCATCATCAAGGACCCACACCATCCTGGCCACATACTCATCTCTCCGCTGCAACATCCAGGTTCTGCAACATCCAGGTTCAGGAACAACTACTTGCCCACAGCCATCAGACTATTAAACACAACTTCAAACAAACTCTGAACTATAACAGCCTATTGCACTTTATCTGTTTATTTATGTGTGTGTATGTGTACATATATTCTATAGTATATGGACATACTGACGTGTTCTGTATTTATGCCTACAATACTCTGTTGTGCTGCAGCAAGCAAGAATTTAATTCTCCTATCTGGGACATATGACAATAAACTCTCTTGACTTGACTTGACTTGTACACACCACTACTCACTCTGAATCACATTGTGGACCAGCTTTTCCCTTTGAGAATAGGGAAGATTCAAACAAGAGGACATGACTTCAGAATTAAGGGACAGAAGTTTAGGGGTAACATGAGGGGGAACCTCTTTACTCAGAGAGTGGTAGCGGTGTGGAATGAGCTTCCAGTGGAAGTGGTGGAGGCAGGTTCGTTGGTATCATTTAAAAATAAATTGGATAGGCATATGGATGAGAAGGGAATGGAGGGTTATGGTATGAGTGCAGGCAGGTGGGACTAAGGGAAACAAGTTGTTCGGCACGGACTTGTAGGGGCGAGATGGCCTGTTTCCGTGCTGTAATTGTTATATGGTTATATAGTTCTATGGTTATATCTGTTTTTCACAGTTGATGCAAGTCCACAGCGCCCTCTGCTGGGGAATAACGTCACACTCAGCTGCACCATCTCCAGACTCTCAGATACAGTCAGTCTTCATTGGAGACCAATGAACTCATCCCAGCAGAACACGAGCAACACTGATCAGATCCACCTGAATAACATGGTCTATCTGATGGTTCGACATGTTACAGTGGAGGATGGGAAGTATGTGTGTGAAGTGCAGGAATACGGAAACATTGTTCACACAAGTAACGCAGGTTTTACTGTAGAATGGAGTAAGTGTGCACACCTCCCATTAGATATTAAGTAGACATTTGTATCATCGGTGCTTCTTGCAATGTCTAATGTGCAGCCTGTGAAGAACTGTGGACAGTGACCAACTGCTCTCATGCATAAAATGCTGAATGGTCAGAGAGAAGTTTCCAGAAAGTCTCTCTGTGGAGCAGCTGCCTGCTTGTCTTTGTGTGACACACACACAGCACAGGAGGGGTAATGATGTTCTGTAACTATTGTTCAGTAAAGTATTTTCTCACTTTAACTTGCCATCAATGCTCCAGTATCTGAGACTGAGATATTGATACAGGACTCACGTCAAAGTGTCAGATAGAAAGTGTAGTCACCATGACAACCACCAGCACTTGCTGCTCACACTCACACTGGGGATCCCGGTGCACACATCAGCACTGAACAACAATCCGTCCCCCCTCCCCTCACTGACCCTTCTCTCTGAGTCACGCTGCTGTTTGAAGTGATTCCAGCTGCTGCAGACTCAGGCTTCGGATCAGCAGTAGCTAGAAGCAGGACCCGGGGAAGAGGGAAGGGCAGGGAATCAATGGGTGTGAATGGGAGAGGGATGGTGGGAATAATGGGAATGAAGGGACAGGAAGACCTGACGCGCTTGAGCTGCCAACGTGTCCAGATCTGGCCCTGCGCAGGCATCCTCTGGGCTGCTTCTGTCACCAGCCTCGACCTGCACCACCTCCTGCAGACTGACAGAGAGATTCACCTTCCGGACCGCTCTTGGGAGTCTGCGGGAGGTTTCATTCCATCCCGGGAGATTAGAAACATAGAGACAGGAGGAGGCCATTTGGCCCTTCGAGCCAGCACCGCCATTCATTGTGATCATGGCTGATCGGCCCCAATCAATAACCCGCGCCTGCCTTCTCCCCATATCCATTGATTCCACTAGCCCCTAGAGCTCTATCTAACTCTCTTAAATCCATCCAGTGATTTGGCCTCCACTGCCCTCTGTGGCAGGGAATTCCATAAATTCACAACTCTCTGGGTGAAAACGTTTTTTCTCACCTCAGTCTTAAATGGCCTCCCCTTTATTCTAAGACTGTGGCCCCTGGTTCTGGACTCGCACAACATTGGGAACATTTTTCCTGCATCTAGCTTGTCCAGTCATTTTATATTTTTATATGTTTCAATGAGATTCCCCCTCATTCTTCTAAACTCTAGTGAACACAAACTAGTCTTTTCAATCAATCCTCATATGACAGTCCCGCCATCCCAGGGATCAATCTTGTGAACCTAGGCTGCACTGCTTTAATCACAAAGATGTCCTTCCTCAAATTAGGAGACCAGATGTGGTCTTACTGGAGCCCTATACAACTGCAGAAGAGCCTCTCTACTATACTGAAATCCTCTTGTTATGAAGGCCAACATTCCATTAGCTTTCTTCACTGCCTGCTGTACCTGCACGCCAACTTTCAGTGACCAGTGTACAAGGAGACTGAGGTCTCGCTGTACCTCCCCCTTACCTAACCTAACCCCATTGAGATAATAATCTGCTCCCTTGTTTTTGCCACCAAAGTGGATAATCTCACATTTATCTATATTATACTGCATCTGCCACGCATCTGCCCACTCACTCAAACTGTCCAGGTCACCCTGCAACCTCCTAATATCATCTTCACAGTTCACACTGCCACTCAGCTTTGTGTCATCCGCAAACTTGAGCTGGGATAGTCCGGAACTCTGTCCAGAGTGATGATGTTATTTGACAGGCCCCCGGCCTGTTTGCTAGTAACAAGGATCAGAGCGGCACTTGGGGATAATCTATCATCACACCCTTTTAAATACTAATAATCAATTTGACTTCTCCTTAATCTTCTCTACCGAAGCTTTCTCAAGATGTCTTGTTGCCCTCCTGACTTCCTTCTTGTAAACCTATATTCTTCTACCAATTCACTCGATCCCATTTGCTTGCACATGACCTGACCTTGCCTCTTTATTTCCGACCAGAGGCCCAATATGTCTTGTCATCCAGGGTTTCATACGCATTCCTGCCTTGCTCTTCACTCAAGTCCTGCCTTGCTCTTCACTCTAACAGCAACCTGCAGACCTTGACACTATCACTAACTCACTTTTATAAACCTCCCACTTGCCAGGAGTCACTTTGCCTGCAGACAACCTTCTCCAATCAACTTTTGCAAAACCATCAACATTTTTAATTAAATCGAAGAATTTTCACTTCTTGCAAAGTGTATTGCCACTGAGAACTCAATCGTATGTTCTGCCCTTTTTCCCCAAAGTTGATCAATATTGCCCTCTCTCTCGTGAGGCCCCCATTTGTGGCAGTGAATTCCACAGATTCACAACTCTCTGGGTGAAGATGTTTTTCCTTATCTCAGCCCTAAATGGCTTACCCCTTATTCTTAAACTTTGACCCCTGGTTCTGGACTCCCACACAATGGGAACATTTTTTTTCTGCATTTAGCCTGTCCAATGCTTTAAGACATTAAAATATATATATATATTTTTTTTTATTTTTTTTTTATTTGCAGTACAGTAAATCACATTAATACATCGCATATATATTATTACATTATGTTGTACCACTTCATTTTTTGAGCTTTAAAAAAGATAGAAATAAAAGAAGTAAGGAAAGTAAGCAAGAATCGTGAAGGTGCAGGAAAGTGTTGGGAGAAGAGAACCCCTTAGGGAAGGAATTAGAGAAGGAAGCAAAGAAAATAAATAAGACCCTAGAAAGAAAAGAAAAAAAAGGAAGAAAGGAAAATCAATCGCTCTATTGTAACACAAAACTCCGCAAAAAAGGATATACCAACCGTGTTTTTATTAAAAATTTATTTTATATCCCCCCATTACCAGGTCCTGGTAGCCTTTATATTTTAACTTATTATTGCACCTTATGCTTGTAATAGTTCCATAAATGCAGACCACGTCTTTTGGAAGTGATCTGCTTTACCTGCTAGGAGGAGTCTCATCTCTTCCAAGTGTAATGTTTCGAACATGTTTGAAATCCACATTTTTGTTGTTGGTATTGGAGCATTTTTCCAAAATTTAAGTATAAGCTTTTTTCCGATTATTAGCCCATAATTAAGTAAGTTCTTTTGAAACATATTTAATTCTGGGTTACCTTCCGATATTCCAAAAATGATCCATTCTACTCTGGGTAGTAGTTTTGTTTTAAATAATTTTGTGAAGATTTCAAATATTTTGTTCCAGAATTTTTGGATTTTTATACAGAAAACAAAAGAGTGCACTATGTTAGCTTCTTGTAACTGACATTTATCACAAATGGGTGAGACATTGGGGAAAAGTTTATTTATTTTCGTTTTTGAATAATATAGTCTGTGTAATGTTTTATATTGGATTAGAGTATGTCGTACGTTGATCGAGCATTTATGCACATATATTAAGTGTTTATCCCAGCTCTCTTTTGAAATTTTTATAGCTAATTCTTGTTCCCAATCTCTTCTAATATTATCTGTTGTAGGTATTTCTATATTCAATATAATATTATATAAGTATGATATTAGATTTGCTGATTCAGCCTTTATCTTCATGGCTTCATCTAATAAGTCTGGGGGCATATTATAATAGTCTTTTGTATATTTTTTTCAGATAATCACGGATTTGAAGATATTTAAAATATTGATTATTTTTCAAGTTATATTTCAGTTGTAATTGTTGAAATGGTAATAATTTCCCTAATTCATACAGGTCTCCGAGCGTTTTGATTCCCGTTCTTTCCCATTGTGTAAATGATTTATCTATAATTGAGGGTTTAAACGAAGGGTTATTGGCTATTGGCATTAGCAGAGATAGATTTCTTAATTTTAAGTTCTGTTTTATTTGTTTCCAAGTTCTAATTGTACTATGTATCATTGGATTTTTATTATAATGTTTGTTATTCAAATTCGTTGGTGAGAGGAGAGTCGCTCCTGTATTACCTGGAGCGCAGTCCTCTCTCTCCATTATAATCCAGTCCACCTGCTGGGCAGAGTTGTCCAGCAGGTGAATCATATTTTTAATATTTACCGCCCAATTATAGTACATAAAGTTAGGGAGCGCTAGACCACCCATCTCTTTTGGTTTACTGAGGTGTGCTCTTTGTATTCTGTGGGATTTATAATCCCATATAAAGTTTGTGATGTCTGAGTCTAATTTTTTGAAAAAAAAATTTGGAAGATATATTGGAATTGATTGAAATAAATATAGGATTTGTGGTAAAAAGATCATTTTTATAGCATTTATTCGACCTATTAAAGACATCGGCAGCGTTTTCCAGAATTTAATTAGATTGTTTAATTTCTTAAGTAAGGGGCTATAATTAGCATTAAACATACCGTGATAATTTCTAGTGATTTCAATTCCTAAGTATTTAAATTTTTCTGTAGCTATTTTAAAGGGGAATTTCAAAAGATGTGTTGAGTCTTTCGGTTTTATTGACATAATTTCACTTTTGTTCCAGTTTATTCTGTATCCTGAGAAAGATCCGAAATCCTCGATTAGGTTTAATATGTTTGGTATACTGATTTGGGGTTTTGTGATATATAGTAATACATCGTCTGCGTATAAGGATATTTTGTTATTTGAATGTTTTGTATTATACCCATAGATGTCAGGATGTGTTCTAATTTTTTCAGCTAAAGGTTCAATTACCAGAGCGAATAATAGCGGTGATAATGAACACCCTTGTCTATTGCCCCTTGTTAATTGGAATTTCGTAGATAGTATATTATTAGTTAATATTCTAGCCGTGGGTTTGTTATATAATAATTTTATCCATGCGATGAAGCTCTCTCCCATTTGAAATTTTTGCAATACTTTAAACATATAATCCCATTCTACTTGATCAAACGCTTTTTCTGCGTCCAATGAAATGATAGATAACTCTTGTTCTTGAGATTTGTGAGAGTGCATTATGTTAAGCAGACGTCTCAGGTTATTAAATGAGTGTCTCTTAGGTATAAATCCCGTCTGATCCTTATTTATTAATTTAATGACATATTGACAATCTTCTAGCTAGTATTTTCGCTAATATTTTTTGATCAGTATTTAACAATGCAATAGCTCTTTATGATCCTGGTTCTTCTATATCTTTATCTTTTTTTAGTATTAGTGTGATCGTTGATTCTGCTAGTGTTTCAGGTAAGATTTGTTCTTTAAAAGCAAATGTATACATTTTCTGTAGACGTGGGGTCACTGTATCGTAAAAACATTTATAAAATTCATTACTGAATCCGTCTGGTCCTGGTGTTTTTCCGTTCTTAAGTGTGTTTATTGTGTCTTCTATTTCCTTAGCTGTAATTTGTGCTCCCAGTTCCTCTTGTTCTTTCAATTCTAATTTTGGGAGGTTACAATCGGTCAAAAATTCTGAAGCTTTGTTATTGTCTATTAGTGTTTTCGATGTATATAAGTTCTTATAATATTGAGCAAATCTTTTATTGATATCATTAGGTAGTGTTAATAATTCCCCTCTATCTGATTTAATCTTTAAAATTGTATGATCTTTTTCCCCACTATTCAATTGGCGTGCCAAAGGTTTATGGGGTTTATCCCCAAATTCAAAACATTCTTGTTTGGTAATTTGGAATAATCTTATAATCTTCTCTGATAGTAATTTATTTAGCTTAAATTTCAGAATTAAAATTTTATTATGTTTATCCATAGTTGGATCTTTAGCATTATCTATATCTAGTTGTCTGATTTGTTCTTCTAATTGTCTTTGTTCATTTTTATTCTTTTTGTTTTGAAAAGCTTGATACGAGATAATGACTCCTCTAATAAATGCTTTGAAGGATTCCCATAATAAAGTAGGCAAAATATCTGGTGTATCATTTATCTCAAAAAATAGATCCATTTGATTTTTTAGATATATACCCCCTTGTGGGTCTTTCAAAATTTGCGAGTTAAACCTCCAGAACGATATGTTCGTAGAGATTCCTTCCAATTTTAAAACAAAAGATAGCGGGGAATGATCTGAAATCGTATTAGTGTGGTATTTAGGGTTAAGAGAATAAGGGATTAGTTTTCAATCCACTAGGAAATAGTCTATACGTGAGTATGTTTTATGCACCATTGAATAAAACGAGTATTCCCTTCCAGTCGGGTCCGCGATCCTCGAAACATCTGCTATATTTGTATTTTTTATATATATGTATTTAAGAGTTCACTAGTTTTAGATATCATATTACCTCTTTGTTTTTGCGTCGATTTATCTAAATACGGATCTAAAGCACAGTTGAAGTCTCCTCCAATTATAACATTTTAGTAGTTAGATTCTGCGATTTTATTCAGAATTTTATTAAAAAATTGAGGATTGTCAAAATTGGGCGCATATATGTTTACCAAGGTGATTGACGTAGCATAAATCTCTCCTGTGACTATAAGGTATCTCCCTTCCTTATCTGATATAATATTCTTTGATTTGAATGGTATTCCTTTGCGAATAATAATTGCGGTGCCTCTGGATTTCGATGTGTATGAGGAGTGAAATGTTTGGCCTATCCATTTCGCCCTCAACCTCATCTGGTCTTGATGTTTAAGGTGCGTTTCTTGAAGAAAGGAAATGTCCGTGTTATATGATTTCAACTGAGCTAGTATTCTGCCCCTTTTAATTGGTTCATTAATACCCCTTATATTCCAGCTACACAGTGTGATTCCTCCCATTTTCTTTTTTTTGTCATCTTGCATTTTCTCTGATTTTAGTACCTTTATTTATTACGGTGCATCCGTAGCTCAGGACTCTGGATAGTTGGGGGGCATTTATATTATTAACTTCCTTGGTAGATCCCTTTTGCGATTTTCCTTGAAAAAAAAACAGAAAATAGTGACATATTGTGATAAAAAAAAAATTTGGCAGATAAAATTACAGTGTCTGAAGTGTTCGACACTGTAATGCGTGTCCCACACGTCTGTGGAATCCGACATTTATTCGACTTCCGAAATTGATGTTGTACTGTTAGCTCTGCTCTTTTTATTATTCTGTCCCTAAGAAGGAGGTGCCGTTTCAAATTCAGCTAAATTTCACCCATTACCTTATCTATATCTGTATATTTATATATATTTCATTAGCCAGTATCCGATCTATGTTCAGCTACTGTAAAATTTATTTATCTAATGTTTTCATCTACTATTTATTTATAGTTAGTTATATCTTTGATAAAAGTAAGTTGTTAGCTGTAAGGGTTAACCAGAAACAGGCTCCTGGAATTATGCCAGGTGCCTGAGTCTTCTCCCTTCTTCACACGAACTACGTATCCCTTATCATTTCAATGTTATCTACTTTAATTCTAAAATTAGTCATCTCTATACATGAACTAGTCTGTCTTATAAGCAGATTATTACATTTTACCCATTATATAGTTCAGGTTAGTTTCCATTTATATTTCTATATTAGTATTTGTTAGTTATTAGTAATTCTCTATATTTTGTAAAAGTGTTTAAAAATCTTGATTCACCATTCGACCTTGGGGTGTTTTCCACATTTGGCTCTGGTGTTCATCTTTGGTTAGCTCATCAGTCTTTCATTCATTCTGAACAAAGGATGTCCTTGAGTTAAATTCCAGAGCATCCAAAGGAGATAAGATGTCTAGACAAACGCACGTGGAAATTAGGTTCCATTTTAAACTTTTAGAGAGTGTTGTTTCTTCCCTTGTCTTCGGGTGTTCTCTGTGAGATCATAAAAGGCAAGAAAATGTCCATATCCTCCCGCTGGTGTGGTTAATCTTCTGTTTCTGCCTTTGCGACAATCTCTTCGGCATATTTATATGATGCATCCGAGTTAGTGAAGGTTTTCACTTTTCCCTTGTAAGTAATGCGCATTCTGGCCGGATAAAAAATGCCACATCTAACATCTTTGACTCCATAGAGAATCTGTCTTGTCTGTTCAAACATTCTTCTCTTTTGAATGATCTCAAAGGGATAATCCCACAGGAGTTTGATAGTGTCTTGTCCAAAGGTCATCTTCACTCCATATTTGATTTTTTTCATCAGGTCCTCAAGTGCTGAAATGTCCCGAAGTTAGAAACATAGAAACATAGAAATTAGGTGCAGGAGTAGGCCATTCGGCCCTTCGAGCCTGCACCGCCATTCAATATGATCATGGCTGATCATCCAACTCAGTATCCCGTACCTGCCTTCTCTCCATACCCCCTGATCCTCTTAGCCACAAGGGCCACATCTAACTCCCTCTTAAATATAGCCAATGAAGTGGCCTCAACTACCCTCTGTGGCAGAGAGTTCCAGAGATTCACCACTCTCTGCGTGAAAAAAGTTCTTCTCATCTCGGTTTTAAAGGATTTCCCCTTTATCCTTAAGCTGTGACCCCTTGTCCTGGACTTCCCTAACATCGGGAACAATCTTCCTGCATCTAGCCTGTCCAACCCCTTAAGAATTTTGTAAGTTTCTATAAGATCCCCTCTCAATCTTCTAAATTCTAGAGAGTATAAACCCAGTCTATCCAGTCTTTCTTCATAAGACAGTCCTGACATCCCAGGAATCAGTCTGGTGAACCGTCTCTGCACTCCCTCTATGGCAATAATGTCCTTCCTCAGATTTGGAGACCAAAACTGTACGCAATACTCCAGGTGTGGTCTCACCAAGACCCTGTACAACTGCAGTAGAACCTCTCTGCTCCTATACTCAAATCCTTTTGCAATGAAAGCTAACATACCATTCGCTTTCTTTACTGCCTGCTGCACCTGCATGCCTACCTTCAATGACTGGTGTACCATGACACCCAGGTCTCGCTGCATCTCCCCCTTTCCCAATCGGCCACCATTTAGATAATAGTCTGCTTTCCTGTTTTTTGCCGCCAAAATGGATAACCTCACATTTATCCACATTATCCTGCATCTGCCAAACATTTGCCCACTCACCCAGCCTATCCAAGTCACCCTGCAGTCTCCTAGCATCCTCCTCACAGCTAACACTGCCCCCCAGCTTAGTGTCATCCGCAAACTTGGAGATATTGCCTTCAATTCCCTCATCCAGATCATTAATATATATTGTAAATAGCTGGGGTCCCAGTACTGAGCCTTGGGGTACCCCACTAGTCACTGCCTGCCCATTGTGAAAAGGACCCGTTTACTCCTCCTACTCTTTGCTTCCTGTTTGCCAGCCAGTTCTCTATCCACATCAATACTGACCCCCCAATGCCTTGTGCTTTAAGTTTGTATACTAATTTCTTATGTGGGACCTTGTCGAAAGCCTTCTGGAAGTCCAGAAACACCACATCCACTGGTTCTCCCCTATCCACGCTACTAGTTACATCCTCGAAAAATTCTATAAGATTCGTCAGACATGATTTACCTTTCGTAAATCCATGCTGACTTTGTCCAATGATTTCACCACTTTCCAAATGTGCTGCTATCCCATCTTTAATAACTGACTCTAGCAGTTTCCCCACTACCGATGTTAGACTAACTGGTCTGTAATTCCCCATTTTCTCTCTCCCTCCCTTCTTAAAAAGTGGGGTTACGTTTGCTACCCGCCAATCTTCAGGAACTACTCCAGAATCTAAAGAGTTTTGAAAGATTATTACTAATGCATCCACTATTTCTGGAGCTACTTCCTTAAGTACTCTGGGATGCAGCCTATCTGGCCCTGGGGATTTATCGGCCTTTAATCCATTCAATTTACCCCAACAACACTTCCCGGCTAACCTGGATTTCACTCAATTCCTCCAACTCCTTTGACCCGCAGTCCCCTGCTATTTCCGGCAAATTATTTATGTCTTCCTTAGTGAAGACGGAACCAAAGTAGTTATTCAATTGGTCCGCCATGTCCTTGTTCCCCATGATCAACTCCCCTGTTTCTGACTGCAAGGGACCTACATTTGTTTTAACTAATCTCTTTCTTTTCACATATCTATAAAAACATTTGCAGTCAGTTTTTATGTTCCCTGCCAGTTTTCTTTCATAATCTATTTTTCCTTTCCTAATTAAGCCCTTTGTCCTCCTCTGCTGGTCTTTGAATTTCTCCCAGTCCTCCGGTATGCTGCTTTTTCTGGCTAATTTGTACGCATCATCCTTCGCTTTGATACTATCCCTGATTTCCCTTGTTATCCATGGATGCACTACCTTCCCTGATTTATTCTTTTGCCAAACTGGGATGAACAATTGTTGTAGTTCATCCATGCAGTCTTTAAATGTCTTCCATTGCATATCCACCGTCAACCCTTTTAGAATTAATTGCCAGTCAATCTTGGCCAATTCACGTCTCATACCCTCAAAGTTACCTTTCTTTAAGTTCAGAACCATTGTTTCTGAATTAACAATGTCACTCTCCATCCTAATGAAGAACTCAACCATATTATGGTCACTCTTGCCCAAGGGGGCACGTACAACAAGATTGCTAACTAACCCTTCCTCATTACTCAATACCCAGTCTAAAATAGCCTGCTCTCTCGTTGGTTCCTCTACATGTTGATTTAGATAACTATCCCGCATACATTCCAAGAAATCCTATTCCTCAGCACCCCTGCCAATTTGATTCACCCAATCTATATGTAGATTGAAGTCACCCATTATAACCGTTTTGCCCTTTGTCGCACGCATTTCTAATTTCCTGTTTGATACCATCTCCAACTTCACTACTACTGTTAGGTGGCCTGTACACAACACCCACCAGCGTTTTCTGCCCCTTAGTGTTGTGCAGCTCTACCCATACCGATTCCACATCCTCCAAACTAATGTCCTTCCTTTCCATTGCATTAATCCCCTCTCTAATCAGTAACGCTACCCCACCTCCTTTTCCTTTCTGTCTATCCCTCCTGAATATTGAATATCCCTGGATGTTCAGCTCCCAGCCTTGGTCACCCTGGAGCCATGTCTCCGTGATCCCAACTATATCATAGTCATTAATAGCTATTTGCACATTCAACTCATCCACCTTATTACGAATGCTCCTTGCATTGAGACACAAAGCCTTCAGGCTTGTTTTTACAACACTCTTACCCCTTACACAATTATGTTGAAAAGTGGCCCTTTTTGATTTTTGCCCTGGTTTTGTCTGCCTGCCACTTTTACTTTTCACCTTGCTACCTATTTCTTCTACCCTCATTTTACACCCTTCGGTCTCTATGCTCACACATTTAAGAAACCCTTTCCCTTTAACTCCATCCTCCACTGTCCCATTCAACACCCCACCCCCCTTATTCAGTTTAACTATGATCTGTCGTGGGTGGGCTGGATCTGCTTATGCTCTTGGCTTAAATCTCGGTACTCGATGTGCCACTTCAATTTCCGGTTCCACAGGAAGATTTAGTACTTGTTTGATTAGGTTGGCAGTGAACCCACGAGCGTTGTCCCCTTCTGCCCCTTCTGTTACTCCCAGTATTCGTAGATTTTGGCGTCGTGAGCGAGCTTCAAGATCAAGGCATTTATCTGAAACTTTCGCCAGTTGACTCTTGAGGCTGTCCACTTCTAGCTTCATTCCCTACATATCTTCAGCCATTTGTTCAACCGCTGTTTCCATGTCTTTTTTTTCGGTTCCATGTGAAGAAACAATTACGTTCACAGCCTCAAACTTCTTCTCAGTTTCTACTTCGCCTTTCTTAATTCTGACCACTAGCTCTTCATGCACATCCTCAATTCGTTTTTGTATAATGCCAATGCAGTCAATAATTTTTTGATTACCAGCATTAATGTTTGCCATATTTTCCATTGATTTAACATTCATATTTTCCATACTTTCCAACATTTTTGAGTTTCCAGCCTCAATATCCTTTCTCAAATCTCTTACTGAGCTCTTTTATGTCCTCCATTTCATTGTTTTGTCCTTAGTAGCCATCTCAGTCTTGGATCTTGTAGACATTGCAGAAACCACTTCAGAGGTCTGTTCTTCAGTTTTCTGTGTTTTTCAGCAGTTTTGTAATGTTTCTTCTTCTCCGAGGGCTCTGAGCTGGAGACGTTTTTTTTCATTTAAACTGCTTTTCCCTCGTCCGTTTTAATTGGCAGCGCCAAGGGCGCAAACCGGAAAACGTGCAGAGTTAAAATCGGAGCTAGAAGTTTGCCTCCTGCTACATAGCTTCGCATGGCGCAACCGGGAAGTGCAGACTTTCATCAATATTTCGTTCCCACCAACCCCCTCATTAATCACGTTAACCTACGCTTGCACTTTGAAACCCCCAGTGGACTCATTCTTTCATTATATGTCAGTCCCACCATCCTCCAGGTGCTCTATCAACCAACCTGTACAACTGCCCAAATGCACTTGCTCCTAATCTCAAAATGCGCCTGCATATGTCCTTGCCTTCACTCCACTGCTGTAGAATGTTCACTTGCAGTGACACAAGTACTCCCACAGCCCGGCAACTCCCATTGTCCAATCTGGACCACATTCTGACAACTGCTGCCACCCTCTCCTTTCACACCCTAAGTGGATCCTCTCGACCAATGCAGACCACATGCATACCATGCAGTCTGTCCACACTGCCTGCTGTAAACCCCGCTAGCCTCTTTACTTCCCATTTCAGTGACACCTGATGTAGCAAGTGTCACATCCACCAATTCTGAAGGTGTTCCCATTTTTCCCTAATCTGAAACCACATTCACTATTATAAATATCTGGGGTCCCCCCTTACCGGTTCTTGCTGGCACCCACTAGTACCTGATGGCCTCACATTTATCACCACCAAGTTACACTTGCATCAAAGTGCTGCCATGATCAGCTGGCACCATTCCCTGTAAACCAATCCCAAGCTCACTCAATGGGCAAGCCTCACGCAGGTCACTCCTTCTTTCATCCTGTGAAACTGCAGAGTTACAATACCCAGCCACCTTCAGTCCCTTTCTGTCTAGCCCTCAAATCCCAGAAAGCTTCCACACTGGCTTAATTTCCCTTGTGTCTAAAAGGAGGAGGCTGACGATTGATGATATATTGAACCCAATTCCTGGGGATTGGGACCACGCACCATGACTGATGTGACTCTGTGGCCACAGCCAGTCTACGTGCCGGTGTCACACGCAATGCCCTCCACCACAACTAGTCTGGCTTCTGCAATGTCCGGTCGACAGGTCCAGCGCTGGCCTAGATGTGGCCACAAGTCATCACATTTTCCTGGCCAGGGGCTGTGATGACATCCGGCCACCGTTACTATCCCATGGCATTTGATCCCCAGCAGGCCATCCACTCTATGGGTCAACCAAAATGAGGGAATGATGCTGCGCCCCCCCTCACGGTCCGAAAATTCTTCTTCGAGCCTTCTGATAGGTCAAATCGACATCGTTTAATTAATGGGGTTTTTCCACTTTCCTTCCCTTTCCATTTTCTTCCTGCACCTGCTTCCCCTCCCTCTCTCATGCCGCTCTGGCTTGAAAACAGTGCGACCTAAATTTGGGGCAAAATAAAGGAGAAGCTAGATGAGGTTACAGATGGAGTTGATCCAATTCCTGGGTCTTTTTGCCAACAGCCAGTTGCCTTAGTTTTTAGTCGATGAAAATTCAGTGACTGCTGGGCGATAATTCAGATTATTTTACCGGATCTTTACATCTCCACGGCAAATGTTTTGCTGTTGTTCACTGGTTCGGTTTAACCCAGGCCCTCTTCCAATTACTTACTGTTTGTGGGGCTGAAATGCTGGCTTATTCCTGGCTTGGCTGCTTGACAGTGATCGGAGGGCGGACCCTTGAGGGAAAAAAATCGTGTCCGTCGTCCACAAATTTTTTCCCCCTGGGAAAGTTTTTTGAAATCCCGGGACTAACATTGTAACATCGTGGACCCAACCTCCAGAGAGCATGGGTCAAGTGAGAGGAGGATCCCCGCTCTTTCGATTCCCTATGCTATGCTGCTTCCAGAACGATGTTGGGACCCGAAAACGAGTAGTCCCCCTTGTAGAGAGAGGAGGACCAGCGTATTATTCTGTAGTCGGTGTCCATGGCTTTTTGCCGTCCCACCTGCAGGGTGCCTGGTTGTTTTGAGGAGGAGTAAACACTGACTCGGAACCAGGTGTGAGTAGCGCAACTCTGAGTGTAGGACCCCCCCCCACTTGACGACAAATGCGCCTCTCTCTCTCTCTCCAGCAGCATTCCTCGTCCTCAGGCAACGGTAATTTCCAAACTGAGGTTCCACCTTTGGCTTCCTCTCCCCATTCCCTGTCGAGAGGAGAGGACGGACCACGACCTGATTATAGTCTCTCTCTCTCCATCTCTCCGCCCCTCTCTCTCCTTCTCATCTCCCCCTCACTATTCCTCCCCTCGCCCACCCCTTTTCCCATCTCTCCTCGACCTCTTTCACTATATCGGCCCTCTCGTTCTATCTCACTTCGCCTTTGTCTCTCTCGATCACTGGGTCCGCACACCCTCCTATCTCCCCCTAACTTGCTTCTCTCTCTAACTCCTCTCTCTCTAACTTGCTTTCTCAGATCTCATCTCTATATCTCTCGCCCACAGCTCATTCCAGGGGCACCTGTGTTTTGTTTTTGTCCCGTAGCAGCCAGGCGTGCTTGTTTGAGTTGAGTGAATGCACTGATCCATGTTTACAGCAAAAATGAAAGTTGTAATATTAGGGAGATTGTATAGTGTTTCTTTTCTTAGATTGAAAGGTACGAGATAGACAGAAGACGGGGGCCAACAAGTGCTGGAATCGGATAAGTGATGATAGTGCTGATGGGGAACCCTTAAGGGAGAGATAAAGGGCAGATGGAACCGGATGGGGGGAGGGGATCCAGTGGTGAAGTGTGTGGGTGGAAGGAGGAGATGATGAGCCGGGAGAGGACAGAGGGAGAGGAGAAAAGGGGGGCTGGAGAGGGGAGATGGGATAGGAAACAAAAAACAAGGTGAGTATTAGAGGGTGGTTTTCAGAAAGAGGGGGAGATGAGTGCCAACACAGAAGGTGTATGTTTCCTCAAAATTAGAATATTTCATGTACGTACCATTGGGTTGTAAACTTTCCGTGGTGGAATATAAGGTTGGTTACTTCTTCTAAACGCCTGGGCTATACTAGACAGTAGCCAGCACCCCAAAGGCACGAGTATTTGAATTTCCTAATTTTCCAAGTTGTCTCAGACCTGAATGATGATCCAGTTCCCTGCATTCTCTCCCCTTCCTCGGCTCTTCCTTTTTCCCTCCCCACACTTCCCTCTCCCTCAGCCCAGATTGAATGCAGCTACACTCCAATGTTGGTTCCCTCATTCCCTCAAGGCAATCAAGTCCCCCTTTCTCTGAATTTCATTTCTCATTAAATTCCCCTCCGAGTGGATCCCCACAGCCCCTCCAGAGCTCCAAGCTCTTTACTGTTAGCTCAGCTCTCTGTTTTCCATCACTTTTGTCATTTCTTCTTCAACAACACAGTGCCTCTGCTTTTGTCATCAACCACTGACCCACCTTCAGATCCCTGTGGTGATTTAAACATGGCTCCTGCATCCATGATTTGCCTCACTGCATGGATTATCCCCTTCAAGGATAACATGATCCCACCCTTCCTTGAGAGATAATTGTCACATCACCAGCTGTTCTATCAAGGGTCCCTAATCTCTGTCTGTTTGGTATCATAATATGTGTGTCCCCCCCCTTTGTGTAATTGCCAAGAAAAATCTATGAGACCCTCCTGCCACCCCGACATTCAAAATAAATGGAAAAAAGTGATCACATTTGTTTTTATTGTGGGTGACAATCCCTTAGTTGATATAGAAAAGTTTTACAATAACTGTACAGTAATGTCCAGGCACTATGATATCCTCCCTCTCTACACTTCACATCACATCAAAAGCTAAACCCCAGTCTTCACAACATCCCCAGTGGAAAGTCCCACTGACAAAATGGATGGGCACTGGCAGGAGTAGAAAAAGTCGCGGTAAGAATGATGGAAATTCAGCAACCCATCTCCACAGAGAATGTTCTCACAATGTGCTAATATTCAGATTAATAACTGTTGATTTGTGGGATAAAATAATGGTCAGGACGACGCATTGGCAACAATTCACCTATTGATATCTGTAGATCCATGAAAATGCAGTTGAGTTTAGTTTTAGAGATACAGCACAGAAAGAGGGCCACTCGGCACAACTGAGACCCCACAAACCCAGCGAACCGCACACACAATATTACACACTCTAGAGGTACAATTCACATTTATACCAAGCCAATTTCCCTACACATTGTACATTTTTGGAGTGTGGAAGGAAACCAAATATCTCAGAGAAAACCCCAAGCAGTCCAAGTGGAGAATGTACAAATTAGTACAGACACAGCAGTAGTAGTCAGGATCTAACCTGGGTCTCTGGCACTGTAATGCAGCAACCGCTTGCCACCTGCACCATCGTGGCCCCCCTGAGATTGCCGGGCAAACATACCAGTGATTATATATCTTATAGATACACACCTCCAACAGTTTTTTTTTTTAGTTCTCCCCTCACTTCTACACCTGAGTGAGGACCTGAAATTTTTTTTTTTTTTTTTCATTTATTAGTAAAATCATTATTGTTAGTTGTTATAATTCTGAAATTCAAAGCCTGAAGGACCAGCAATATCCCAAGCAATGGTCATTTTTTTTTGTTGTTGCATTCATCTTCATTGTTTTTTTTTTCCCCAAATCTAATTGGAAGCCGCTGAATACAGATGTTGAACCAGTGGAAGAAGAAAACTGATTTCTCACTTTGTAAGTAATGGCAGGAAATGAAATGCATTTTTGTAAAAAGCTTGAATGTAATTGATTTATGTTTTTTTTTTAGTCTGAGCAGGTATAAAGGTGGAAAGCTATTACAAATTAGTATGCAAAGTCAATTTCCTGAAAGCGGCCTATGGTGACATTGGTGCGTTGAGAGATGTGTTGCCTGATGCTATTACTTCCCCGGCTGGTCTTTTTAGGCGACTAGATAATTGTCCAGGTCCCGGAAATATGGAAAATACAAATCGCAAATACCCAGCTGGACTTCACTGTTGATTCTGTGGCTGGGGAGCACTTGAAGTGTGTGACATGTTGGGGGCTTGATTATGGTCCTAGAGCAAGAGACAAAAGAAAATATAAACTCCTTTTCAGCATCAAAAGTTTTTAACTGAGGCACAAAGGGGGCAATCAGGTAAAAAATTCCCAACCAGATTTTTTTTTTTTATTAAAATTCTTTCTGTTTTGTTCAATCGATGTTTTTTTTTGTTGTTTCAAAATGTGACCCTTTGCATGAATTCCACAACAAAACACTTCAGGTTTTTACACAATAATAATTAGCTGGGTCTGGCACCCCAAGTGACTCCCCGTGGTGGGGAAATGGTTGAATGTCTCCCCTGACCCCTCATACCCTCCGCTTCACTACCCCTCATATCAGAACCAGACCATGCTGCAAAACATCAGCCCCTACCCCCACTCTTTGTCACATTCCTCCTTGTCCCCCAGCTTGCCTCCCCTTCCTCTCTTTTTGCACTTCCAATTTTCCCAACCCTTTCCCTTCATTTCCCATTATTTTTTCCCACCCATCCACCCTCTCCCATTCACCAAACCCATTTTGTGTTAAAACAGGCCCCCTTCCCTCTCCCTGGGTCCCCCCCTGCTCCCCCAGAGCTGAATGCTGATCAGAAGCCCGAGTCCGGTAGCAGCTGGAATCATTTCAACCTGAAAAAGGAGATGTCTGAAACCAAAAACGGTCCCACTTATTATAAATCTTTCTCCCCAAATACATGCCCCCACTGAGTTTTACTCCCTTTACTACAAACACCATCATAAATTAATTCTTTGTCAGTATTGTGTAATCTGTACAAACAGAAGAATGAAAGGCCCACCAAGCTGCTCACAAGGGAGACTTTCTTGAAGCTCCTCTCCTTGAACACTGAAGCCAATTTTTTTTTTTTTTGTTACAAGAAGAGATTTTTGGCCACATGAAACTAAAAACACAATCTTCCCTTTCCCACAGGGTGCACACAGGAAATGTTATAAAAAATAAGCCCCAATGGTAACAAGCTGTATATTTTTAATATCCTAATATGATTTATTTGAAACACTTACGCAAAAATAACAAATTTTTAAATTTTGGCGTTACTTTGTTGTAATGAACGATTTTTTTTTTTTTTCTTTTTTTTTTTTCCCCCTTTCATGCTTCACACACATACAGCTTCCCCCATCCCCTCCACTGTAATATAACCATGTGTTGCGGGCAACATTCAGATAGACCGTGTGTATTCAGCGGGTATCCTGATCTGTGTGTTGGCCTCGTGTTTTCTTAAGGGGGGGGTTAGTGAATCCGTCCATTGGTCCCCCACCGGTCCCACGGGAAGACCTTGACTGTATCCCCTGAGAGTCCCTGGAGTGGTGCAGCTGGGTGAGTGGTGACCGTCACTTGCCCCAGCAGAAAGGAGGACGCTTGTGGAACCCTTTTGCCTCAAACTGTGAAAAAACAGATCAATGATTATCAAGGAGCAAAGGTCTTTAGAGCAGACCGATGTAGGTTTGGTACTACTCACGCAAAAACGTGTCAGTAACGCTCATGGGCCAGCTACCATGGGGCTTCTAGGAACCCCATTTTTTAGCGACCAGATCCCGCCAGCCATTGTTGTTACGGACCAACAGAATCGGGATCTTTGTTTCCGCAGCAGTATGCGGGGGTGTGCGCCCGGCGGGAGAGGAAGTGAAGCGGCCTGGGGCAAGCGGGGGAGAGGGGAAGTAAGGGGGGGAGGGAGACATTGTCGTGTGGGGGGAGGCCGATCGGGCAGTGCCGGGGGGGGGAGGGGGGTTGGGGGGGGGGCGGGGGGGGTGGGGTTGAGGAGGGGGGGGGGGTTGTTGAGGGGGGGGATAGGCCTCGTGTGTGTGGACAGTTGCGGGGAGAGGTTACCATGTTGCTTATTTAATTCCCCTTGTCTAGTCGACAATAAAGTCATCATTCGGCTCAGACAGAAATTATAATTGGTGTGTGTTATATGAATTATTATATATTATAATCACAGTCCTGGTATGGGTGTTTTATAAACCATTTTATTCCTTTAACAAGAACATAGAACGAATTATGAACCTAACCAGAATTGTGAATCTAACCCCTGCATCAATCACAAAAATCTTCTCAGCAATGTAATTACCGGGGAGGTAGGTCGTTCAGGTTCAATACAAAATCAACTCAAACATGATTGTGAGCCATTTAAAAAAAAATGATGTACAAAAACATAAACAAAAGAAAATTACGAGTTCAAATTTGTATTCTTGGCGACAAGAATAATTATTGAACTGCAGAACAGAATTATGCTCTAACCCATATCACACACATCCAAACGTTGCCCCGCAACCAATGATTTAACTGTGAGTCAGGTCGGTAGGTATATCCGGTTATAAAATGGGCGGGTTGAAAAATGCCCAGGATCCCCTCGTAGAGTACAAAACGTCCAGCTCATTGTATTCCAGGAGTGCCTATCTTGCTCGCTCTAAGATCCTTGATTCCGAGTGAGTGAGGGTGGGACAGCTTGAATGAATGGGGGCTCATCTCACCTCAGCTGAAAACCTAGACATTACAGATAGAAGAACAACTTTCCAGGCGTTCTGACTCTTGAACCACCTCATCACATTGCACTGGTGGGGCTGATGCTCACGTGTTTTGCTGATTGATTGCAGTGTTTTTCTGATGTCCGTCAGACAGTGCTGTAAAACTCTGCACGTTGATGGGTGCATGTATTGTATTTAGGGTTTATCCATGCATTAAAGTTTTACTCAATGGCTTTATGTGAACAAAGAACATGGTGGGGGAGATTTGCATATTGGTGTTTTATTGTTGAAGACACTCATTCTGGACTGTATCGGTCAAACACAGTTAGCGTTGTGCGCTTAGACACATTTTGATATTTTTTCTCAAAATTATTTATTAAAATATTGAATATAATAATGTAAAAGACAATAAACCACAATACAATCACCCAACCATTAAAAACCAAGGAAACAATAAAACAATTGGTACAACTAATACCTGCACAGTCCTTGGTCAAGGATGCAATACCCCACGCAGTGACCAGCGGTCCCGGAAATCCCCCAGAGTGCCCAGGCGCAC